>NW_015430656.1:0-1154 GCF_001527695.2 Protobothrops mucrosquamatus | reverse complement strand
TGCAGCATCCCTGTGGTCATATAATCAAAATTTGGACACTTGGCAACTATCTCATTTAGCAACAGACGTTCAGGACTCCAAATTACGGTCGTAAGTTGAGGACTGCCGGCAATGTCAAAAGTGCATGCCGCGTTTCTGAGCTTGGACCGGCTTCCATTGAAGATGTGTAGCTTAATCAGGCTAGGTTCTCAAAGGTTCAGTGGCTCCATAAATATAAGGGAATATCTTACTACCACACTCTCCGTGCGAACGTACGACAATGACCGCAGCCAGGGACCTGTGGCCAAACGATGTGGTGTATTTTGGTGTGGCAGTTAGCCCAGCATATAATGAATTGGTTCATCTGATCCAGCTATTCTATGTCATAAGAGGTGTGGTGAGGAGTCGGTTTTTCCAGTTTCTCAGCACGTGACAAGCCATGTTCAAGAGCAACGATGCGTACAGATGTCAGCTGTATTTGCCCCTTTCGCTTCGTTCCTATGTATCTACCTCCCATTATTGTTTCCGTACTCCTAATTGTTGAAAAGAGGGTAGTTACGCGGGCAAGAAACCTTTGGCCATGAACCCCAATGTTTTAGTAAGATAGATAGATAGATAGATAGATAGATAGATAGATAGATAGATAGATAGATAGATAGATAGATAGATATAATAAATATAGCTAGCTAGAAATAGATATGATAAGATAGATAGCTACTGTAGATAGATAGATAGATAGATAGATAGATAGATAGATAGATAGATATAATAAATATAGCTAGCTAGAAATAGATATGATAAGATAGATAGCTACTGTAGATAGATATGATAGATAATAAATATAACTAGCTAGCTAGAAATAGATATGAGATAGATAGATAGATAGATAGATAGAGATAGATAGATAGATAGATAGATAGATAGATAGATAGATAGATAGATAGATAGATAGATAGATTAGATAGATCGATCGATCGATCGATCGATCACTGGAGATTTTTAAAGAAGAGGCTAGACAGTCACTTGTCTGAAATGATATAGGTTCTCCTGCTTGAGCAGTGGGTTGGACTAGATGACCTAGATAGAAGGTCCCTTCCAGCTCAGATAGATAGATAGGTAGATAGATGATAGATAGATAGATAGATAGATAGATAGATAGATAGATAGATAGATAG
>NW_015430655.1:0-1154 GCF_001527695.2 Protobothrops mucrosquamatus | reverse complement strand
AGGGTAGGAGGGGGATTAATGGGATTGAAGTATGTAGGGTGCTAGGTGAGGACGCATTATTGGAGGACTCGTGGAGCAAAGAGAGTTTGAATGTAGGTGAGTGCTTGAAGAGGGTGATGGATGGAGGCGAACGAGGAATGCCCGACTGGCAGAGACGACAACCCAGCCAGCACCCCTTAACTAGATCACGCACGGAAGGAGAGCTCCGAGGCACAAGAGGGCGAACCCCCACGAAGTGTGATGGTAGTAGGAGGATAGAGGGGCGGGGTAGCCGGTATGCCGGCATAGAGAGAGGCGATCCACCCGACACGGATGAAAGGGAAAGGGGGAGAGAGGTCATTAACAGCTGGATTAAACCCCGTGAGACCGATGAGCTTGAGGGGAAGGATGTGGGGAGTAGAGTGGATGAGAGGCATAGGAAAGAACCCCCGATTGTCCCTGATAAGGATACCCAAGGGTCACATGGTGACAAACAGAAAAGGAAAGTAAAGGATTTACATGCGGGTAGAAGGAAGGCATCCACAGCACAGGAGCGCACACACCTGGGCCCGGTTACACGATCATGCAGCCGGATGCAGGCACTTGGAAGCGGCATATAAACCCTCCCCAAAAACCGCCTTATCAACCCTGATGATGTCGGGAGAGCCCGACGAAAGCTTGGTTGCCTGTATTTTTAACAATATTTTAATTGCTTTTAATTTTTAATTGCTTTTAAATGTTTTAAAATTTCCTCTTGGTGATCGTGATTATTTTGCTACATTATGGACATACCCAAGAGTCGTATTTTTAGTTCCATTACTAGTCATATATATATATGTATATATATATATATATATATATATATATATATATATATATATATATATATATATATATATATATATATATATATATATATATATATATATATATATATGTCTTTAAACACCCGCGAAAACCTCAGAAAACAAATATATATCTGTCTGAACTCCCTATAATTACTCCCTTGACTCTGCTGGCAAAGAGGGGAAGAGAACCTGTGGCTCAGTGACTAAATCACTGACTAGTATGTATAACTGCCCAGGTTCGAATCCCATAAAGGGTATGGCTAACTGATGAAGGCAAAAAAGCCAGAAATGGTCCATCTTAGTCTCCCAATTTAATTCTTTACTCTT
>NW_015430654.1:0-1154 GCF_001527695.2 Protobothrops mucrosquamatus | reverse complement strand
AAAAAAAAAACATCACAAATATTACACAATACTATATAACAAGAAAAAAAAAACCCCCACCCGGACTTCCCGAACCTAATCCCAGGATAACATTCAAATATAAGTAAGCAAGAATTAATATCTCTAACTCCACAAAGTATATCATTCCACATGAGTCCACCACTCTATGCTTTTTAAATATAAACAACATCTTCTCCTTTGGTCACATTTTAACACGCGTGTATTATTTACGTACATACTGCGTTTCAAGTAGAGCTAATTTGCATTTGAGCCATCTAGCTTTGTTCCTTACCGTCTTCTATCCATTCCACTTTTCTTCTGATAGCAAACATCATTGCATCTGAGCAGAGTGCATACAGGTCTGCTCCTGTTAACTGTGCAGGGCATCTCTCTAGGACACTGAGGAGATTCACAGATGGGTCCATTTTAAACCTATCACAAAAGGATATTGCCAAAGATTTTAGTGTCGTAGGAAAAAAAAATGCAACCAGAATATAATCTTGGAAATTGGGCAGAAATGTTTTATAAAAACATGGCTTCATACATATAACATTCTTTACATGTTGTACTTTACTTAAAATAATATGGAATGAGTTAAAACCCATAAGTCAGAGCAGGCAGAAAATGTTCATAAGTATAATTTATTCACAATCCTCAAAAACAAGTTTTATAGCATTTAATCCATGCACATGGATTATGTACATACTGATATAAAAATATATTGAGGGTAGTGCTATTCTCTTAGCAGATTTATCTTTAACAGCTGAATATGTAGTTCGGTTACAATAATTAGTAAAAATGTGCATTTTTTTCTCAATGATTGTAATTGGTACTGTTATGCATTATAATAACCAAAAACAGGCACTTACTTTCTGGTGATGGCACTCAGTACTTGCAGCTGAGAATCTCGGTCTTCATTTATTCCTACATAAACCAATTTATCAAACCTGCCAGAGATACAAAAAATATTTTTTGCAATTAAAATAAAGCAGCCATCTTCCATATAACACACTCTGATCATACAATACCCATCATCTAACAATTTGACCTTAGTTTGATTTACTGGTTTTTATTCAATATATTAGTATGAATTGTACAACTTCATGTGCTTCATTTCTATATAATCTTTGTATATGTTAAACATGAAACAGAGT
>NW_015430653.1:0-1154 GCF_001527695.2 Protobothrops mucrosquamatus | reverse complement strand
CCTCCGGTGTGGGTAGGGACATCAACTAATTGGGTCAGGTCCATGGCCGTCATGGAGGCCATGAACTCCCGAGCCACCTCAGATGCTTCACCTACCGATGGCAGATTGAAATCCCCCATGACTAACAGTCTGGGGGTCTCAATCGCCATCTCGGCTATCACACTGAGAAGCTCGGGTAGGGCTGCTGATACATAGCGGGAAGCCAGGTATACAATCAGCACGCCCTGCTGCCGCCCATGACCCCACTTCACACCTAGGGACTCACAACCGGCAGTCTGCGGCACAGTGGTCTCTCTTGGCTCCAGGCCTTCCTTAATAATAACCGCCACCCCCCCACCCCGACCCTGGGCTCTCGGCTGGTGCAATGCACGGTAACCTGGCGGGCACATTTCAACGAGGGGCACCCCCCCCTTGGCCCAGCCAGGTCTCCGTAATACCCGCCAGGTATTTCAATCCTGAGCTGCAAATAAACTCCATCAATAAGTCTCTTCCTCAATGTAAGCTATTCACTACACTGATCAATATTGTTCCCCTTCCAATACTAAGAAGGGACCTTGGAGGTCATCTAGTCCAAACCCAGCCCCAGCCCTGCCAGCCCCATGACCCCCTCCTCACCAGCAGCCCCCTGGAGGAGAGTCGCCCCGGGCGCAGTCTGCATGGAGCAGCACAGCCAAGACATGGCAGCCGGGCAGCGGGGACAAGACTCCACCCTCGTGTCCCATCGCATGCAGACGATGCTACAGGGCGCGGACAGAGGGCGTGGCCGCCATGATGCTGCTGGGCTGCCTGGGCGATCTGCTGTGGTGGGCCGTGGAGGTGGTGTGTGGCCCTGCAGAGAGGAGAGGCGGGGCGGGGCAGGGGCAAGGAGGTTTTGGGGCACTCAGTCTCAAAAACGTTCATCATCATTGCCCTATACCATTTCAGACAAGTGGCTGTCCAGTCTCCTCTTTAAAACTTCCAGTGTTGGAGCATTCACCGCTTCTGGAGGCAGGTGGTTCCACAGGTTAATTGTTCTCACTGTCAGGAAATTTCTCCTTAGTTCCAGGTTGCTTCTCTCCTTGGTTAGTTTCCATCCGTCGCTTCTTGTCCTGCCTTCATGTGCTTTGGAGGATAGGTTGACCCTCCCCTTCTTTCCTATCCTCTCAGCCCTGGTC
>NW_015430652.1:0-1154 GCF_001527695.2 Protobothrops mucrosquamatus | reverse complement strand
CTTGGAGAATAGCTTGACTCCCTCTTCTTTGTGGCAGCCCCTGAGATATTGGAACACTGCTATCATGTCCCCCCTCATCCTTCTCTTCGTTAAACTAGACATACCCAATTCCAGCAACCGTTCCTTATATGTTTTAGCCTCCAGTCCCCTAATCATCTTTGTTGCTCTTCTCTGTACTCTTTCTAGAGTCTCAGCATCTATGGCACATATTTTATCTTTGTCTAGTTGGAGAAGTGACTTTGTACATATTGGAACCACAACTGAGCTAATCCTTCAGGGCAGCAGAGAAAGATACAGAGCACCTCCCCTGTCTTAAGTCTCTAAAACAAACCACTGATTTGATGAACAAATAATTCAAATGAGGGCCAATGAGTGACCTCAGAATAGGGAATGGTTTTAGGCATGTGCCCATCACCCCCAAATAAAAACCCTCAGTATCCCTTGAGTAAAGCAGGCAATGAGAGAATAGGACCTGATCAGGAAGATAGAAGGGGCAGAATGGAAATGGGAGAGCTGAGTTGATGCCCACCCAGGGAGGCTGTGTATGCTTTGTAAAGTAAATCTCTTGTTATATTTTAAAACATGCAGAATTCACCTAAAGTAAAACTTCTGAAAAGATGCTTTTGCCTTTCCCTTTCTTCCTTGCCCTCTTTTCCTCCTCTCTCTCTCTCTCAACCTTTTTTACAGTTAGAATACTCAGCCAAATAACCCAGGATTATGGCTTATTGCCCTACATTCATTGCTCAGCCTCCCTCATATCAAGGAAGGGCACTAATCTGAATGTCCAATAAAAGGAGGATGTTTATACTGCAATAATGAGGAGGCAGACTTCATGTATATTACTTCTGGTATTATTTTAAAACCCTTTTTGTGTATGCCAGAAATGTAATCTGATTAATCATCATAGTAGTTCTGTGAGGCAATCAGCATCATTGCTTCTATTTCTCAGCCACATAGCTTGAAATGAAAAGCAGAGGTTTAGCAAGCAACATCAATTGATCCCAAAGATGCTTTTTCACGAAGCAACTGGACTTTCTTGTTTTTCTTTGAAGATGTTCTGCTTCTCATCCAAGAAGCTTCTTCACCTCTGACTGAAGAAGCTTCTTGGATGAGAAGCAGAACATCTTCAAAGAAAAACAAGAAAGTCCAGTTGC
>NW_015430651.1:0-1154 GCF_001527695.2 Protobothrops mucrosquamatus | reverse complement strand
ATTTGGGTGTGTGCTTATGTGTGTGTGTAATATGACTTTAATACAATTTCAAAAGAATGCTAACTAAGCCTATGTTCAAAAGCAACCTTCAATATTGACAGGTGCAAAGAGAGTTATAATAATAATAATAATAATAATAATAATAATAATAATAATAATAATAATAATAATAATAATAATAATAATAATAATAATAATAATAATAATGGGACTTCCGGTGGCAGGCGACCTCGTCGGATGCAGCTGTTGCTGCCTCCCGCCTGTTTTTGCGTAAAAGCCGTTTTGACAGCTAGCATCAGCTGTCAAACGGCTTGATACCCTTCCCCTGGGCATAAGGGGATAGGTGAGCTGCCTGGGGTAGGAGTTGAGTTCCCGAGTCGTCCCATGTGGACGATGTAGGTGAGAACTCCTCCGGAGCCCCACGGTTTCTCCGCGATCCAGGACGCCTTCGCCTCGGCGAAGCTAGAAGCCGCCGCCACTGCTGCAACTTAAAGTGAACTGTGAGTTTTTTTTGTAAGCAGACGAACCGACCCTGGAAGTTTGCTTCTTATATTGGACTTTACTCTAACTTGGATAATAAGTTCTTCCCTATACCTGAGGTGGATTGAGGGAAAGTGAACTTAAAATGGCGATGGATTGATACTTTTCAGCAAGAAGTGAAAGTGATTTCCGGTCTGGAATTTTTGTTACTTTTAACCGGCGTACTACTTGCTTTGGCTGAACTGCTTATAAGACTCTTTAATAATTGGAAATTTATCGCAAATATGGCTTCGAGAAAAACTGTGCCTTCAACTTTAAAATCCACTACATCTCCGATGTCCCAGACACCGCAGCCAACTTCTAAAACTTCCCACCCACCACCCCCGCCATCTTCTTCATCTCCACCGCCCTCTGGTAGAGAGCTGCAGGACTTGATGTCTGCAACTATTAAACAAATGACTGAGATGTTTCAAGTGATGGATGTTAAAATGCAAAATAGATTTGATCAACTATCACAACAACAACTGGATTTATCACAACAACAACAAGACTTATCACAGAAACATGAGGATTTTTGTTTGAATGTGGCAACTGCTTTTAAAGGTTTGGCTGATTACGTAGACGCGGTGGCAGAGAGGGTGGAGGAGAATGAACAAAGAGCAGAAGCAAGTGAC
>NW_015430650.1:0-1154 GCF_001527695.2 Protobothrops mucrosquamatus | reverse complement strand
GGGATTTTCCAATGTATTTTACCAGGAAACATAGATAGGGCAGCCTAAAAAAATAAGTGCACTCCTAATCATACCCAAGCACTCCGAGTTCATTGGCAATGTCCATTTTGCTCTATGAGTTCATGGTGACCTAACGCTAACCCTAAGTGGATTTTTCCTCCAATGGGATTTTCCCATGTATTTTTCCAGGAAACATAGATAGGGCAGCCTAGCAAAGTAAGTGCCTTCCTAACCATACCCAAGCACTCCGAATTTGTTGGCAATGTCTATTTTGCCCTATGAGTTCATGGTGACCTAACCCTAACCCTAAGTGGAATTTTCCTCCAATGGGATTTTCCCATGTATTTTTCCAGGAAACATAGATAGGGCAGCCTAGAAAAGTAAATGCCCTCCTAACCATACCCAAGAACTCCGAGTTCGTTGGCAATGTCCATTTTGCTCTATGACTTCATGGTGACCTAACCCTAACCCTAAGTGGAATTTTCCTCTAATGGGATTTTCCCATGTATTTTACCGGGAAACATAGATAGGGCAGCCTAGAAAAATAAGTGCACTCCTAACCATACCCAAGCACTCCGAGTTCATTGGCAATGTCCATTTTGCTCTATGAGTTCATGGTGATCTAACCCTAACCCTAAGTGGAATTTTCCTCCAAAGGGATTTTCCAATGTATCTTACCAGGAAACATAGATAGGGCAGCCTAGAAAATTAAGTGCCTTCCTAACCATACTCAAGCACTCCGAGTTCATTGGCAATGTCCATTTTTCTCTATGAGTTCATGGTGATCTAACCCTAACCCTAAGTGGAATTTTCCTCCTATGGGATTTTCCAATGTATTTTACCGGGAAACATAGATAGGGCAGCCTAGAAACATAAGTGCCCTCCTAACCATACCCAAGCACTCTGAATTTGTTGGCGATGTTCATTTTGCCCTATGAGTTCATGGGGACCTAACCCTAACCCTAAGTGGAATTTTCCTCCAATGGGATTTTCCCATGTATTTTTCCAGGAAACATAGATAGGGCAGCCTAGTAAAGTAAATGCCCTCCTAACCATACCCAAGCACTCCGAGTTCATTGGCAATGTCCATTTTGCTCTATGACTTCATGGTGACCTAACCCTAACCCTAAGTGGAATTTTCCTCCTATGAGATT
>NW_015430649.1:0-1154 GCF_001527695.2 Protobothrops mucrosquamatus | reverse complement strand
TGAACATGCTGTTTCCACCTGGCCCAAGGCTGACGCTGGCCCTGGCCCCATGTTCCTGGGGAGGGTGGGGGGGGAAACGGATGCAGGCGGCCAGGAAAAACAGCCCCCTCGCCATCCTGCGGTTCTGACCCACACGCAGCGCGGCTTAGGGGGCTTTCCCCTCCCGCCAAAGGCTCAGCAGCTCAGGTCTGCAAGGTGTGGGGGGGGGGAGAGAAAATGGGGCAAAGGAGGTTTCTGCAGAGGGGAGGAACCGATCCAGCCCAAAACACAGAGACTTTTGATGGGGAAGGGGCCGGGAGCCTCCCTCTCTCTCTCTCTCTCTCTCTCTCTCTCTCACACACACACACACACACCTTTCCTGCTGCGGCTTAAGCAAATCCCCTCCGAAGGGTGCCCATGCTCCTGGGCAGGCCCTTGACAAAGGCTTCCCCCCCACCCCAGCCTGCCTACAGGTGCAAGTCGCCCCTAGGCAAGCATACCGATCGGGTGAGATCTGCACGGCCTCCGTGCCAGGTAAAGCTTCCAGACCGAACATCTGGCTGGCAGCTGGGCAGACTCCGACCCGGGGAGAACAAAGGGCGGATTCAGATGCCACACGGGGGGAGGGGGAACGGGGGTCCTTTGCCCACCTCCTCACCCGCCCGCCCCCCCGGAATCTCTGATGGCAGTCAAGCAGGTCCGAGGCAGGAAACTAGGCAGGGGTCTCTGAAGGGTCTCTGTGCTGCTGGGACCGGTCAGGTCAAGGCTGGGGGCCACGGGAAGAGCACGGGGATCAAGGGGGGATGACCTCAGGGGGTTCTCTGCTTCAGATTTGGGGGAAGGAGGAGGACTGTGGAGTCCTTGGTTCTCTGCGAGCTGGGTGGTTTTGCTGCAGACGTTTCATGACCCAGCTAGAGAACATTATCAGTGTTAGAAGGACGTGTGAGGGGGGAGAAGGAGGAGGAGAAGAAGGAGGAAGGAAGGAAGGAAGAAGGAAGGAGGAGGAGGAGGAGGAGAAAGGAAGAAGGAAGGAGGAGGAGGAAGAAGAAGAACTAGTTGAAGAACTAGTACAAGTACAAGTACAAGTAGTAGTAGTGGAAGAAGGAAGAAGGAAGAAGAAGGAGGAGGAGGAGGAGGAGGAGGAGGAGGAGGAGGAGGAGGAGGAGGAGGAGGAG
>NW_015430648.1:0-1154 GCF_001527695.2 Protobothrops mucrosquamatus | reverse complement strand
CCCTTTTATTTGGGTGACAATCCTGTCAATAAGTCCAAAACACAAACAGCAAACCTCAAGTCCAAAGGAAGGAAATAGTCCACAGGAACACGTTGCAAACAAGACGAACAGACCAGGATTCCAAGAAGCACTTTGCAAACGGTTGCCTTCAGCAACCAGCAACGCCCACACCTCCCCTTTTTATACAGCAGTCCCAGGGTGTTGCCTCTCATTGCCTTCTCCTTTTACTTTGGAGTAGTCGCATAGACTGTTGTTTTTTTCTTGCTACTTGACGACGTCTGCGAGCACCAATTAGCTCATCCAGGTGTGAGCCTTCCGAATCTGACTCCTGCTCCTCACACAGCTGAGCTTCATCAGAAACACGACTGGAGGGGCCAGGCTCTTCATCAAGCCGTGAGTCTGGTAATTCATCAGAGCCTCCCTCTGACCCTGATGGCCCCTCAACGGCCTCCTCCACCTCCTCCTCAGATTCCTTAGACTCAGCTGTTGGGAACACAGGCTGGCACGGAATCACAACAGGCAACTGATTCATATTTATGATGGTCACAGTGTCCCAGGGTCATGTGAAGTGACCAAAACCTGCTGCAATCACTCAGCAGACAGGGGGAATAAAAACCAAACACCCCCCCCCACTGCCAACCCTCAACAGAAATGCTCACAACAATGAAAACCTCGGACAGGAGGAAAAGCGCCGCCAGGCAGGCAGGCAGGTGTCTTGCTCAGCTGTGGCTTGGGGGTACTTTTTTCAGTGCCATTGTAACTTCAAACAGTCACTAAGAGAACTGTTGTAAGTCGAGGACTACCTGTACTTTTATCACTTTTTTCCTTTTGGGGGGGGGTCATCAAGTTTTTTGACACCTTGCTAGGCGACTGATGGTACTCAGATGTTGCCATATCCTAAAAATTGTACAATTGGTGAACAGGTTGAAAAGCCCTGCCATAGACAACAAACGGGCAGAATAAAAGACAAAGAGGGACCAAACAATAAATTCCTAACTCCGTATTTGCAAGTCCTATCTCTTCTGATTAGGAGGTTATAAGGTCCTAAAGAATCAGTGCAACTGAAGACACTTTTCCAAGATTGTGCCAGAGTCACTTAGGAGAGCGTGCAGGGCAAACACCCACATTTTCCAATGGTTTTTTTCAACTCTCTT
>NW_015430647.1:0-1154 GCF_001527695.2 Protobothrops mucrosquamatus | reverse complement strand
CTGTGTAAAGTGCAGAGCAGTAGGAGAGACAAGTAGAGACTCTGTACCCCAGAGTTAGCTTTGAGCCCCCCTCCAGGTGGGGATCCTACCCAGCCTCTCTTGAAAGACCAGGGAAGCTGAGGCTGCTCAGGCAAACATTTTATTGCAGAAGAGCTTCTGATGGGGGAGGTAGGAAGGGTCGCCCTCCATGCCCCCCCCCGGAAGAAACCATGGAAGCCTTGCATTAGAAGGTGTCCATGCGAACTCCACAATGAAGCCGGAGGGAGGGAAATGCCAAAATTCATGGTGGCGTGATTGGTGTGTTACCCCCCCCCCCAGGCCACAGCATCCCACCCTCCATCCCATTCCATGTGACAATTAAATGGTGGGCAAAGGAAATGGATGCTGCTGGTTCTCAGGGGCGGTCAGGGCCAGGTAAGTACCCAGCCATGCATTGCAGGCCACCTCTGATGAGGGGAAGGACACTGACCCAGAGCAGGCTGGGTGAAGTCTCCTGGGTCTTTGGGTCTTTGGGGGCCTCCCTTGAAGCAGCTCCATCCAGGTGTCCGAGAAGGTGGCCTCTTTGGAGGGGAGCAGCAGAGCTGCAGGCCTTGCGCTCAGGGAAGGCACCCGGGTGGCCTCTTTGCCCCATACAAATCTGAGGAACTGCAGCACCCCAATGGGACTAATTGGCCCCTCTCCTTCCAGTGGAAGCAGCCTAATTTGGATCCCACTGGCCAAAGAATTTCTGCTGCTGGGCTCCAGGAGAAGAGCCTTTTCTGCTGTGCCCCCCCAAGAATATTCTACCATCAGAGGTGAGATTCCACCCCCCCCCAAACACACACAAACAGAATCCTGGCCTTCTGGAAGAGCCTGAAAACGGGGTTCAACCACTCAGCCTAAGGGGCTGACAGGGCAGGGTACCTTGAAGGTGTCTCATTGGGTAGAGAAAATCTTACCCCCAAGTTGTCCATCATCTTGGTTCTTAACTTTTAATCTCTTTATTCTAGTTTCGATTATTTTTAGAATTTTGACTTTTATTTCATTGTACGTCATCCAGAGTTGCTGTATTAGTGAAATGGGTGACATAAAAAGTTATTAAAATTAAATGAGCTATCAATTCTGGGGGTATTTTTTGGCATGTTAAGGTGGAGCTTTTTGTCTCTGGACCTTTA
>NW_015430646.1:0-1154 GCF_001527695.2 Protobothrops mucrosquamatus | reverse complement strand
CTGATAACTCCTGTCTTCCATTAAATCTCATTGTCAACGCTGCAAATATTGTATATTCTTGCTTTGACAATATGCAGAACTGTCTGGAATTTTTATAGTTAAACCAGGCAACAGAGAAAAGGGAGGAGAATAAGGATAGCCCGGGAAAAAGAAACCGGAAGTAAATCACCCCTGCCCATTGCTGGAAAGGCCTCAATTTGGGATTCCCTCCGTCTTCAGGACTGTGACTCACCATTTCTGCTTTCAGCTGGGAAATCTGCCAGATTCCTCTCTCCCCCAGCTTGCCGGCTGTCGCTCCCCCCCCCCTCCCTGGGAAACTGCAGCAGCCAGGAGGCTGGCCTCAGACAATTTTTTTCCCTTCATAGTCAGATCTTCCCTGAATCTTTACCAGCAGCAGTGGATGGAGTTCGGGACCCCAGATCATTTTAAAATGAAAGCGGACCTAAGCATGATGTCATGTGTCTGATTAACAAAACACTTAAAGGACTTTCAGGCATATTTTCTCCTAAAAGCATTTATTAAGGTTACAGAGACGTCAGTACAGCATGGTGGAAATGCTTAGGTCTGGCTTCTCTTCCGTTATGCATATACATTTTAAGCATTTCCTCCCCCCTTTTGGGGTCATGGTTCACATCTTCCAATCAGCTTGGAAGATGTGATTTACTTCCGGTTTCTTTTTCCCAGGCTATCCTTATTCTCCTCCCTTTTCTCTGTTGCCTGGTTTAACTATAAAAATGCCAGACAGTTCTGCATATTGTCAAAGCAAGAATATACAGTATTTGCAGCGTTGACACTCATCTTATTTTACTCAGCCCAATTTACTATATAAACTTGGATATTCCTAAATGAATACAGGTAGTCCTTGAGTTACGAATGTAATAGAGCCTGCCCATTCCATTTGTAACTCGAAAACTCATGGGAGTGAATCTCGTTAAAATGCACGTGGTTCATTAAGTGGGGAGGAACAGACTCAGGCTCAACCCTTCCAAGACTGAGTGGCTGTGGCTGCCGGCGCCTCGGCATAGTCAGCTGACCCCATCGCTGACTATAGGGGGCGAAATTTTGGCCCCCTCAGAGAGGGCCCGCAACTTGGGAGTCCTCCTGGATCCACGGCTGACATTGGAAGACCATTTGTCGGCCGTGACCAGGGGGGC
>NW_015430645.1:0-1155 GCF_001527695.2 Protobothrops mucrosquamatus | reverse complement strand
GAAATCCAGGGTGGTTTACAAGAAAACTCTCAAAGACAGCTATTGTAAAGCATCACTAGCACTGCTTAAAACAATATTAAAAGTGTGTATTTTAAGAAAGAAAAATAGTAGTAGTAATTTACTTAGTGCTGTTTGACCATAAAATGTGTTGTTGTTTTACATATGCCTGGCTGAACAGTGTGTTTGGAGTTGCCTCTAAACGGGTGAGGGTTGCACTGTTCATATTTTCCTTGGGAGAAAGTTCTATAATGGGGGTGCTGTCTCTGAGAAGGCTCTGCTTGTGGCCACTGTTCTATAAACCAAACCAGGGGGACCATCTGGTCTAAATGGATGGTAAACATAGGTGATTAGGGGGCTGGAGGCTAAAACATATGACAAATGTTTGTGGGAATTGGATATGTCTAGCTTAGTGAAAAGGACTAGGGGTGGTGATATGATAGCAGAGTTCCAATATTTGTTGGGCTGCCACAGAGAAGAAGGGGTCAACCTATTTTCCAAAGCATCAGAAGGCAAATAATAGATGGAAATTAATCAAGAAGAAAACCAGCCTAGAACTAAGGACTTGTGAAAACAACTAACCAGTGAAAAGGCTTGCCTTCAGAAGTTGTGGATGCTCCATCACTGGAGGCTTTTAAGTAGAGATTGGATATTCCATTGTCTGGAATGGTATATGTCCCCTGCTTGAGCAGGAGCTTAGACTAAAGACCTCAAAGGTCTCTTCCAACTCTTATTCTTTGAGACAAGTGCTGCCAACCTCTCCCCCTCCCCTCGTCTCTTCCTGTGCACAGAGAGAAGGAGGGAAGGAAGGAGGGGAGGGAAACAGGAAGAAAGTAAGGGAAGGAAGGAAGGAGATGGGAATGAAAAGGAGGGAGGCAGGGAAGAAGAGGAAGGAAGGAAAGAAAGAGAAGAAAGGAAAGGAAGAAAGAAAGGAGGAGGAAGGAAGGAGATTGGAATAAGAGGGAGGGAGGGTCTGAGGGAAGTCCTGCTTTAGCACTTGGCCACCAGCAGCCCTGTTGCCCTTTTGCCTTCCCCTGGTGGTCTCCCATCCTATTGCTGAGGATGCTTTGGTTACAAAGCCAGGTTTCCTCGCATGGAGAGGGAGTAGGCCTCCCTCTGACCCACGCACTTTGTCCTCCTGCACCCACCATGAGCAAC
>NW_015430644.1:0-1155 GCF_001527695.2 Protobothrops mucrosquamatus | reverse complement strand
GAGAGAGAGAGAGAGAGGAGAGAGAGAGAGAGAGAGAGAGAGAGATCGCTTGAGTTCTGTGCTTCGCTTGAGAGAGAGAGAGAGAGAATCCTCAATTTATAATTAAAATTGGGTCCAAACTTTCTGTTGCTAAGCACAGCCATTGTTAAACGAGTCACACCCAATTTTACGATGTTTGTTGCCAAAGTCGTTAAGCGGATCACTGCAGTTGTTTAGTAGTGAATCATGCGGTCGTTGAGCAAATCCAGCCTCCTTCATTGACTCTGCTTGTCAGAAGCCGGTTGGGGAGGCTGCAAATGGGCGATCACGTGACCCCAGGACGTGGCAGCCATTATGAATACGTGCCGGTTGCCAAGCGCCCGAATCTTGACCATGTGACCATGGGGATGCTGCAGCGATCGTGTGAGGGCCAGTCCTAAGTCACGTTTTCCGGCGCCTTGGTAGCTTTGAATGGCCACTAAGTCGAGGATCATCTGTATGTACGTAAAATAAAACGGGGAGCCGGCATGCTGCAAAGCAAAGCTTCAATCTTTTGCCTCACCTTTGTTCTCAAGGCTTCCTACTGGGCCCCGTAGCAGCATTGTTTTGAAGTGTCCTCATTAGCCTAGAAAAAAAGAGCACCAATCTATGCTGGATGCTGGAAAAAGCCTCGGTAAGGGGAAAAAATCTCCTTCACTCCCCTCTTCAATAGACCTCCTGTCCATGTAGCCCGGGCACCCTAGAGTGAATATTTTCTTCCTCCATTAAGCACGGAGAGATGAGCAAGGCTTAAATAAGGAAAATGCTTTTCTCTTTTCCGCTAACAAAAGAAAGCACCAAGGTATTTTCAGCACTGCAACCGGTAGTCAATTTTCAAAGGCTCTGGTCATCTGAGGCGAGTTAGGAGATTACAGCCCTCTAGGTACACAGAAAATGCCTATTTGAAGCAGCATTTACTTCTTAAGAAAACAGACAGAAGTGCTGTACAGAGAAACGCAGAGGAGAAAACAAGGGTTGGGTTTCAAAAGGGAGCGTAGACAAAGAACAATAGGTACAGCTCACCCAAAAGTGAGACTGAGATTATGGGGAAATAGTTGAGAAAGGAAGGAGAGAGAGAGAGAGAGAGAGAGAGAGAGAGAGAGAGAGAGAGAGAGAGAGAGAGAGAGAGAGAGAGAG
>NW_015430643.1:0-1155 GCF_001527695.2 Protobothrops mucrosquamatus | reverse complement strand
TTGTATGTCAATTTTAACTACTTTACCAATCGTAGAACTGAAGATGGAGGAACCACTAAATTTAGATAGTCCCTACGAGCCAAAGTTGTACGTCCTGTTCTTTGGGCAGATCAAGTCAAGACTGGGCATAGGTCCAAGGACGGGGCGTGACAACTTTGGCTGACTTGATCTGATTGGGCAGGAATACAGTCACAACCCAAGGGTGGATCCTCCATCTCCAGTGCTGGAGAATGGCTCTTGGTCTTCAGCTAGGGAAGAGTGGCAAGAAGCCCTAAATTCTTGGTTTACAGCTAACCTCGGATAGAAGTTTCATTTAAAGCTCTCAGGTTCGTGGCTGACTGCTCTCCTCCAATTCAACTGTTTCTTGTTTTGGTAACAAAAAACTCTATACAGTTATGACCATACTCGGGGCCAGAATTTCTGTTGCTAAGCAAGGTGGTTGTTAAGTGAATCATGCTTAATTTTATGGGGTTTTTTTGCCATGGTTGTTAAACGAATCACTGCAGTGAAGTAAATAACGTGGTCATTAAGCAAATCCAGCTTCTCCCATTCACTTTGCTTGTTAGAAGCTGGCTGGAAAAAAAAATCACAAATGGCAATCACATGGCTCTGGGATGTGGCAACCGTCATAAATACATGCTGACTGCCAAGTGCCTGGATTTCGATCACATGACAGCGAGGATGCAGTGATGGTCATAAGGACTCGCCTGTCATGTGTCTGAGTAACGAAACACTTAAAAGGACTTTCAGGCATTTTTTCTCCTAAAAGCATTTATTAAGATTACAGTACGTCAGCACGGCATGGTGGAATGCTTAGATCTGCTTCTCTTCCGTTAGGCATAACATTCCAAACATTTTCCACTCCCTTATTTTAGGGTCATGGTTCACATCTTCCAATCAACTTGGAAGATGTGATTTACTTCCCGTTTCTTTCTCCCGGGCTATCCTTATGCTCTTCCCCCTTTCCTGGTTGCTGCTTTAACTATATAAATACCAGACAGTTCTGCAAATTGTCAAAGCAAGAATATACAGTATTTGCAGCGTTGACATCGCCATTGTAACGTTGAATGGTCACTAAGTGAATGGTTGTAAGTCGAGGACTGCCTGTATATGCTGCCTTCGTTTGCACTGCAGTGGTTATTACTTATGCTTTCA
>NW_015430642.1:0-1155 GCF_001527695.2 Protobothrops mucrosquamatus | reverse complement strand
GGATTTCTTCTTGAAGAAACATAGGCAAGATTTTTGGTCTGGGGTTCTGTTTTCTTTACTGCCTCCGATGTTTCATTGGGGCATTACTAGGAAAAAAAACAAACATTTGAAGCAGATACTTGGACTGCCACCCTTGGACTGCAAAAACTCAAAAAAAAGGGGGCATATGAACATCCAACTATTATCTACAAAGAAACGACGGTTTCATAGGAGTTAAGAAGAGACTCGACAGTCACTTGTCTGAAATGGTACTATAGGTTCTCCTGCTCAAGCAGGGGGCTGGACTAGACGACCTCCGAGGTCCCTTCCAGCTTCTGTTCTGATTCTAAGAGACAAACTGAGGAAGGGAAGGGCAGAAAAGAAACCCAGAAGAGGCAACAGGACTCCAGAAAAAAACGAGGGGAAAAGTCAGCTAGCTGCTCCATCACTGGAGGATTTTAAGAAGAGGCTAGACAGCCACTTGTCTGAGATGGTGTAGGGTCTCCTGCTTGAGCAGGGGGCTGGACTAGAAGACCTCCAAGGTCCCTTCCAGCTCTATTCTGTTCTAGTCAAAAGCAGAGACCAAAACCCAACGGGTTTTCAAGAAATGGACTATACTTGCAGCTAATTCCCATGAACTCACGAAAACATAAATTGCCAGGCAAATTTTCAGTCGGCTTCAGGTGGAGAGATGCAAGAATTTGGTTACTTTCGTGTATGCATGTCAGACTGGGTGTACTGTGAGTTATAGTCCCATCCTGGGCATGATAAACTGGCTGGGTGACTTTGGGCCAATCACCAGCAGGAGACAGCGAGTTCTAGTCCCGCCTTAGGCACGAAAGTGTCTAGGTGGCTTTGGGCCAATCACCAGCAGGAGACGGCGAGTTCTAGTCCCACCTTAGGAATGAAAGCCGGCTAGGTGACTTTGGACCAATCACCACCAGGAGACAGCGAGTTCTAGTCCCGCCTTAGGCACGAAAGTGTCTAGGTGGCTTTGGGCCAATCACCACCAGATGGCGAGTTCTAGTCCCGCCTTAGGCACAAAAACCGGCTAGGTGACTTTGGGCCAATCAGCAGGAGACGGTGAGTTCTAGTCCCGCCTTAGACACCAAAGTGTCTAGGTGGCTTTGGGCCAATCACCACCAGATGGCGAGTTCTAGTCCCGCCTTAGGCACA
>NW_015430641.1:0-1155 GCF_001527695.2 Protobothrops mucrosquamatus | reverse complement strand
TCAATGGAGAAACTGCAATGAATCAGTCAGTACCTGACAAGGAAGAAACAGTGCAGTTCTGGAAGCAGATATGGGATAACCCAAAGAAATACAACAAGGATGCGGCTTGGTTAAAAGAGGTGGATGCAAATAAAACAGAAGTTGAAATGAAAGAACTAGTAATAACAACAAAAATGGTAGAAAAAAGAGCAAGGAAAATAAAAAATTGGTCAGCACCAGGTGAAGATGAACTGCATGGGTTTTGGTTGAAACATCTAACTGTTATACACCCACTCATTGCCAAGCAGTTCAACAATATACTACAAGGAGGAGAAATTGAAAAGTGGCTAACAACTGGGAAAACCTACCTAATAATGAAAAATCCAGCAAAAGGGGCAACATCAGGCAACTACAGGCCAATTACCTGCTTACCAACAACGTTCAAATTACTAACTGGTGTGGTAGCTGATGCAGTACAACAGCATCTAGTTGAAAACAATCTCTTTCCACCTGAGCAGAAAGGAAACCTCCCCAATAGCAGAGGAACAAAAGATCAACTGCTAATAGACAAAATGATCTTGGAAAACTGCAAGAAAAGGAAGACCAACCTGAATGTGGCATGGATTGACTACAAAAAAGCATTTGACTCTCTGCCACATGACTGGATAATCAAGTGCATAGAAATAACAGGAGTCAGTAGAAACATTAGAAAATTTGTGCAAAGATCAATGGCACAATGGAAGACCCAGTTGCAGATCAATGGTGAGAGACTGGGAGAGGTTAATATCAAGAGAGGAATATTTCAAGGAGATTCATTATCACCATTACTATTTGTTATTGCACTGTTTCCTCTGTCAACAATACTGAATAACTCAGGACATGGCTATCAAACATCAAAAACATCTGCCAGACTATCCCACCTCCTTTACATGGATAATCTGAAGCTGTATGGAAAAACATCATCTGAAATAGAATCCTCATATGTGGTGGACTTGTAAGGTTATTAAGGCCTTTTGGGTACAATTATGGTGGAACCTACAGCAGATTTTTAAAAAAAGGATTATTTTCCTTCCACAGTTGTTTCTTTTAGGTATTGTACAAGATTTAGATGCAAAAGAAACAAATTTGATGCTTTATTGTTTATCTGCTGCCCGATTGTTGATAGCCCAAAATTGG
>NW_015430640.1:0-1155 GCF_001527695.2 Protobothrops mucrosquamatus | reverse complement strand
AATCAGAAGACCACACAGTCTAATTGTTCTTGATAGACCTACTCCCCTTGAGTATATCTAGTCTGCTATTACAATTATCCAGGTTTGTGGCTGTCGTGAAAATGTATGCAATGTGTTACATAGCTATGTGTTGTATGAAGAAGGGCTTCTCCTTTCAGCCAGCTTCACTGGATGACCTTAAGTCTTAGTGTTTTGAGAGAAGGAGAAAAGCTTCTCCCTGACCATGCCTGATTTTGTATACCTCAGTCGTGTTCCTCCAAGATTTCTTTTTTCTAAGCTAAAGAATCCTAAACAGTCCTTTCTCCAGTACAATTAAAGCTGAAAACCTGTCAAGATTACGATACATCTTTCTAAAGGTCAGTTTTATAATATTATAAATAAAACAAAAGGGTGTGTTGCAGTTTGTTCACCACAAAGTGTATCTTTAAATCATAAGATGACGGGAAGTTATTAGAAACCACTTACCGCATGGAGGATGAAACCAATGATCCTCTGTCTTCATTTAATCCTTTACTATTTCCTCATTCCTTATCTCACCCTGGCAACAGTGCTCACTCAACAGCTTGATTAAAGAAACAAATCATTGTTATTGCAAGGGTTTCACCTTGGAATCGGGTCTGGGTTCATGTTTCTGTTATAATCTAAATTTGTTGATGCCCCTTTGGCTTTTTCATAGGTTGCTCTCAGGATGGTTTGGCTCATAGGATTAACATTTTGACCTCATTATTTCTATCTGTGAAACATGAATTACCTCATGACCTGGATTGCAGACATGCTTAGCCCAGTCCATCTAGGGCTATATGAAATTTTATTGATTAACTATTTATTAATTTGATCAGATTTTTAGCAGCCCACTTTCCTCTTCAGAAGACACTCAACAGAGCTAACCAGAAAAAACTTTATAACAAACAATTACAGTACAATTTACTAAAACAACAATGGAGAAAAGCAACCTTGATGATCAGTTGGCGGCCGTGACCAGGGGGGCGTTTTATCAGGTTCGCCTGATTCACCAGTTGCGGCCTTTTCTGGACCGGGACGCCTTGCGCACAGTCACTCATGCTCTGGTCACCTCCCGCCTGGACTACTGTAATGCTCTCTACATGGGGCTTCCCTTGAGGAGCACCCGGAGGCTCCAGCTAGTCCAAAATGCGG
>NW_015430639.1:0-1155 GCF_001527695.2 Protobothrops mucrosquamatus | reverse complement strand
CCTTCTCCTCTTCCTCCTCTTCCTCTTCCCCTTTCCATCATCCCCCCCCTCCTCCTCCTCCTCCCCTTCAATTTCTTCTTCTTCCTCCTCCTCCTCCTCCTCCTCCTCCTCTTCCCCTTTCCACCATCCCCTCATCCTGGGCATCCAGAGAGCCCTGCTGGGCTTCAAATTAGCAAGAGAAAAGGGAGGGGAATAAATGGCAAAACTTCCTGACTGTCTTTCTTTCTCTCTCTCTCCTTTTTGTGCCAGGAAGAAAACGCGGATGGTGACAGATTCATTATGAAGGTCAAAGGAAGCTGGATTTGATACGTCAATAGCTCTTCTTGACAGCCACACTGGTGGAGAAGCCGTAAGCCCCCTCTCGGCCCATGTTTCTGGCAGGGTCCCCAAAATGGGGGCGGTTGGGTAGAAAACGGGAGGGGGGGAGAGAAATGGTCCCCTTAAGAATCGAATCGTTCATCCACCACCTCTAATCGCTTCCCCAAACAGCTCAGCTCGGAAAAAGACTCTCTCCGTGACGAGTTGAGAACTTTCTCTGGAATATTTTCCTACTGTTCTCACTCCCTCCGATGGCAGAAAAATGGCTTTCCAGATTGATGGCTTGACAGGCCGAGTTGTGGGGAAATCAGGGCAGCACTGGTGGGAGAAGGTTAAAAGAAAGAAGCAATGATAAGTTCTAAATCATGGCAAGTTTGTTTTTAAAGGATGTGAGAGATATTTTCCCCCCCATTGAGGGGCTCTCTGAGTTGGGTGGTTTTCTTGCAGACATTTCGTGACCCAACTACATAATATCATCAGTGCTAGAAGGGAATGGAGTTTGTGAGAAGAGGAGGAGGAGGAGGAGGAGGAGGAGGAGGAGGAGGAGATTGTCGGGTCTTTAGCTGCTTGCTTTCTTGCAGACGTTTCATGACCCAGCTAGGTAACATCATCAGTGCTAGAAGGGAGTGGAGTTTGTGAGAGGAGGAGGAGGAGGAGGAGGAGGAGGAGGAGGAGAAGATTGTCGGGTCTTTAGCTGCTTGCTTTCTTGCAGACGTTTCATGACCCAGGTAGGTAACATCATCAGTGATAGAAGGGAGCAGGGGTTTGTGAAATGGAGGAGAAGAAAAAGAGGAAGAGGAGAAGGAGGAGGAGGAGGAGGACTGTGGGGTCCTTGGT
>NW_015430638.1:0-1155 GCF_001527695.2 Protobothrops mucrosquamatus | reverse complement strand
ATGGGAAAAGCAGTTATAAATAAACCGACGCCTGCATCCGGGCCCTAGATCTCGTGATAGGGCCGTGATAACCAATCATTGTAACATTCTCATTAACCCCTTTAACTATCCTTCTATCCTTATTTCTGCTGCCTTTCCGTGTCAAACCACCATGGGGGCGTATCACCTCATTAGGTTTACAATCACTCTCCAGATGTTTTTATCAGAGGGAGACCTTCTGATAAACTGGAGGGATGTGCCTCTGTGTCAGAACCCCATATGAACAAATGGGATGGTGGGAAGGATGATTTTCAACAAGGGGAGACGATGGATTGTAAAAGACACTCCATTCTATAATGAGAGGAAACATCTGGAGAGTGATTGTAAACCTAATGAGGTGATACGCCCCCATGGTGGTTTGACACGGAAAGGCAGCAGAAATAAGGATAGAAGGATAGTTAAAGGGGTTAATGAGAATGTTACAATGATTGGTTATCACGGCCCTATCACGAGATCTAGGGCCCGGATGCAGGCATCGGTTTATTTATAACTGCTTTTCCCATTGATTGACTTTGTGCCCTGAGGATGTCGGAAGGATCCGATGAAAGCTTGGCCCCTATGATTGTATGCTTTTAAAAGTTTTTAAGGTTTTTACTAAACTTTTAACTGTCTTATATTCTCCTGGTGTTCGCATTTTTATTTTGTACCATATATATATATGGTACAAAACAATCACGATCACCATATATATATGGTACAAAACAATCACGATCACCAGGAAAATTCAAAGTAGAAAAGTTTTAATAAATACCGAGCTTTCGTCGGAAACTTCCGACATCGTCAGGGTTTAAGACTAGACTTTGGGAGTGACTTATATAGCGTTGGATAACGCCAGCATCCGGCTTTTGGACCTCGTCATCGGGCCCAGCTGACTAGGGTGTGTTCTAAATGTGTCTATGACATCAGTGTTAAACACGTTCTTCCTCTTTTTCATATATACAGTATCCCCCGTCCCCTCGTTACTCATTCCAACAGTTCTTGGATCACATTGGATCTCCTCCCCCCCTTTTTGGATGGTCGCTATCTCCGTATTCCCCTTGCCCTCCTCCACAACACTCTCTTCCTTAAGGGCTCTCCCGTGCTGTACGTCCGTTCTTCTCTTTCCTCCCCCTCCTC
>NW_015430637.1:0-1155 GCF_001527695.2 Protobothrops mucrosquamatus | reverse complement strand
CCCTCAGACTCCTCATCCAAGAGGGCAGAAATGGAGTCAAAATCCTCCAGGCTGATGTTCCCGGAGCCCACCTGGACTTCCATCGAATCCTGCAAATGACAGTATCGAGGCTAAATCCTAAGCTTTCTGCATCCCAATAAGATTGCTAAAGGACAGGGTGCCTTCAGGCCCTGTGTGCCAACAGCAAGAGAGCCTCCAACGGCCCCATTGCCAAGACTTTCTTACCTCCGAGGTATGCGTCTTCTCCCCAGTAGGAGAGAGCTGCTCCTCCGTCGGCTGGTCTTCTTCGTCCTGAAATAAAAATGCAAAGATTCTGTCTGTTGGCATCTCCACAGAGACAATGGTTCTTCGTTTAGCGGGATAGAAGCTGTTCAGGCCTTACCGATTCTGCGCAGGTCTCTGATCTGGGGGGGAGTCGCGGCCTCCAGTGCTCTTCCTTTTTCTTTCTGGGGAGAGAAACGAAGGAGGCAAACATCAAAAACAGCCATGGGCCCTTTTTAAAAAAAGTGGTGACGTGGAGGCTCTAAGAACCCTTCCAGCTGGCCTGAGATTCTTCCTTTAGCAGAAGCAGAGGCAGAGGGCAGAGATGCCTCCTCTCTGCAAAGGTTTCACCCTCTGAGGTGTTACCTACCTTGATAGGCAGGCACTTCTTTGCTCCTTCACCGATCTTGGTTGGTATTCTTCCGATGGATCCTGAAATAACAATGCAAATATTACAAATGTTGGCATACCAATAAATCCAGAGCGAAAGGGCTTCTGCCATTACCATGGTGAGGAGCTGGTCTGGGCAGGTCTCCGGGATGGTTGAGAGCCGCGGCCTCCACTTCACTATCTTCTCATTTCTGGGGAGAGAACGAAGGGCCAAAGATCAAAACTAGCCATGCGATGCCTCCCCTCTGCAAACGCTTCTTCTAGCCCTTCTCTTTAGGGCTTCACTGCGGCTGCTTTTTAGGGGGCTTCATCTGCGAACACCTACCTCATTGAAATGAGAAGTGGCATCACCTCTTCCTTCCTGGGGCTCCGGGCGGTGGCACGAACACCCATCAAACCCTGCAAGTAACAATTGTTCATTGAAAGTGTAAATTAAAAGTCCCCTGCATGTTGTGGAACGTTTATCTTCCCCAGGAGGGAAAGACTGCATTCAACAGGGAAAGA
>NW_015430636.1:0-1155 GCF_001527695.2 Protobothrops mucrosquamatus | reverse complement strand
GCGCGGAAAAGTTTTTCGCAACGGTCATGATCGGGAGGCAACCATGTAAGATGGAGGTGGATACGGGATCCATCTGTTCCATCATGTCGTGGGACAAGCTCAAAAGACTGCTGCCGGAGCTGTCCCACACCGCCCTGGAGAAACCAACGGGACGGCTCGTAGACTTCAACGGCCACAATCTTCGCGTGCTAGGTCGAGCTCGGGTGGACGTCTCGTTCCGGGGACACAAAGCTCGCCTGCCACTAACCGTTGTGGAGGGCCATCGACCCACCTTGCTCGGCGTCGAGTGGCTCAAACCCCTGGGCCTGGGATTCACCGGCCTACACAGAATCCACAAGGAGGAGTTCAAGCAGCTGTTGGAGGAGTTCCCGGACGTGTTCGACGGCTCACTGGGTAAATACCGGGGGAAACCCATTTCTCTGAACCTAGATCTCAGTGTTGCCCCGATCTGATTGAAGCCCCGCCGTGTCCCTTTCGCCCTACAACACAAAGTGGACGAACAGCTAGACAAACTGCTAGCCCAAGGGGTCATCGAGCAGGTGGACCACGCCAAGTGGGAAACGCCCATCGTCCTCCCCCTTAAGCCAGATGGATCCTTGCGGGTGTGTGCCGATTACAAAGGGACCATCAACAAGGCGTTACAACCCTACGCGTATCCCGTCCCCGTAGTACAGCATCTTTTACACTCGTTGGGGGACGGGAACGTGTTTGCGAAGCTGGATCTCGCTCAGGTGTACCAGCAGTTGCCGGTGGACGAAGCCACCGCAGAAGCCCAGACCATAGTGACTCATCGGGGGGCGTTCAAATGCAACCGACTCCAATTTGGGATGAGCGTAGCCCCAGGACTTTTTCAGAGTGTTATGGAGCGGTTGCTGCAAGGCATTCCGGGGGTGGTGCCATATTTCGACGATGTCCTCATCTCCGTGACATTGAGAGACCAGCTGAAGGATCGCCTACGCCAAGTCCTTAGTCAGTTTCAGGCCCGGGGATTGAAAGTAAAAAGGGACAAATGCAAACTAGGGGTCCCAAGGGTAGAATTTTTGGGATTCTTGATCGATGGCCAGGGCATCCATCCCACAGACGAAAAAATAAAAGCCATAAAGCAAGCACCCACACCAAAAAATAAAACAGACTTGCAGGCGTTTTTGGGACTCT
>NW_015430635.1:0-1155 GCF_001527695.2 Protobothrops mucrosquamatus | reverse complement strand
CTTCTTCTTCTTCTTCTTCTTCTTCTTCTTCTTCTTCTTCTTCTTCTTCTTCTTCTTCTTCTTCTTCTTCTTCTTCTTCTTCTTCTTCTTCTTCTTCTTCTTCTTCTTCTTCTTCTTCTTCTTCTTCTTCTTCTTCTTCTTCTTCTTCTTCTTCCTCTTCCTCTTCCTCTTCCTCTTCCTCTTCCTCTTCCTCCTCCTCTTCTTCCTCCTCTTCTTCCTCCTCCTCCTCCTCCCTGTTGGAAAGCAACTATGAAAGGGCACGTAGCTATGTGTCTTTCCGGACACTCTACAACCTAGAAATATATTTGCAATCCAGCTAAAACTTCTCAGCAAGAAAAACAAGACTTCCGAAAAAATGTCCCCTTCCAACTTCTCTGGCTCTCGTAATAATAATTATGAAAAAAAAAAAAAACCCAGGTCAGCTTTTTTGACCAGAGGAATCTTAATACCCAAACGAATATTCTCCTTTTAGCAACCTTTTAGGCTCAGAATTCGTTTGGAAGGAATGAAGCTTACTCAAGTTTTTTTTTTTTTTTTTTTTAAATTGCATCTTTTTTTGCGCTCTCCTTGCTCCAGGCAAAAAGAAACTCAAGACGGCTGCTCTGTTCGACTCTTTGCTCGCTTTCTGCAGCGTCTGAAAGAAAAAACAGACCAGGCTGGGAATGAAAACGACCTCCCTTGCAATCGATGCTCGTTTATACCTTTTTAACCGTATTGCAATCTTCCCACCGGGAGGGTTTTTCTTCTGCTCCTTGCGCGCGATCTCGGCGTTCCTTCGTCGCCCGGCAACCCAACACCTTCTTGGGATTCGACCCATGACGACACGGTATCTCCAACCTCATTGGTTGCTGAGTCCCATGGAAGAAGGAGGAGGAGGAGGAGGAGAGGAAGCAGAAGGAGAGGAGGCAGAGGCAGAAGGAGGAGGAGGAGGAGGAGGAGGAGGAGAAGAGGAAGAGGAAGAAGAAGAAGAAGAAGAAGAAGAAGAAGAAGAAGAAGAAGAAGAAGAAGAAGAAGAAGAAGAAGAAGAAGACTCGTTTTGCTGATGTCTTCTTCCTCCTTTACCCCTGGATCGGAGTCACGGGTAAAGAATGAGGTTCAGGGAACCAACAGCGTGAAAGAATGGGGAACAATAGACAGCCATGGCATTGACAATGA
>NW_015430634.1:0-1155 GCF_001527695.2 Protobothrops mucrosquamatus | reverse complement strand
CACTGTTGCAGACAAAGGGGGGCTCCGGTGAGAAGGAGGTGGAGGAAGAGGGTTTAAGCAAGCTTAGCAACCGGAGTGGGGATCCCCCGCAAAACAAACATGCTTTGTGGGTAACCTCCCAGCACAACAGAAGTGACCAAAACCTGCTGCATCCACCCAGCAGATGGGGGGGAATAAAAACCAAACAGTTCCCCCCCCCAGTGCCAAACCTCAACAGAAATGCTCATGACAATGAAAACCTCGGACAGAAAGAAGAGCGTGGCGGGCGGGCAAGCAGGTGTCTTGCTCGGCTGTGGCTTGGAGGGGGGAAGGGGGTAGCTTCACACCTCCCAAATGCCCTCTCATAAAAGCAGGATGAAAACTCCAAAAACCAACAAGGAAAAATGTTAAAACAGAAGAGTGTCTCGTGATGGTTTGCTTCCCCACTTCCTTCTAGCAGTTTAAATATATAAGGACCACAAAAGAAAAAACTTTCTTTTGTTGTAATTCAGAAGGGAGGATTCGGGGGTGGTTTGTTTCAAAGGAAGGAAAAGAGGGGCTTTGGACCTGGGGGGGGTGCACAGGCAAATGGTGATGGCATGCGACTTCTGGCATTGGGGGGTGCGGTCTTTTTAAAAGAGCAAAACAAGGCAAAAAATAAAAATCCTCCACTCCACCTCCATGAGCTGAATGTGGATGTGATCTTTTTTTTTCTTGTTCAGAAGAGACACTCTTCTATTTTAACCTTTTTTCCTTGTCGTTTTTTGGAGTTTTCATCCAGCTTTCGTGAGTGCGCAGTGTTTGGGGGGGGTGAAGCTTCCCCCTTCCCCCCCAAGCCACAGCCGAGCAAGACACCTGCCATGTCCGACTGCAGCGAGAGACAGCTGGAGCTGCAGGACTGTCAGGGCTCAGCAGAAGCACCAGGATCAGTGGAACCCGACGCTGATCCTGGTGCTTCTGCTGAGCCCTGACACCTCTGCAGAAGTGCCGATCAGCTATCAGGGCTCAGCAGAAGTGCCAGGATGAAGGAAGGGAGGGAGGAAGGAAGGAAGGAAGGAGATGGGAATGAGAAGCAGGGAAATGAGGGGAGGAAGGAAGGAAGGAAGGAAGGAAGGAAGGAAGGAAGGAAGGAAGGAAGGAAGGAAGGAAGGAAGGAAGGAAGGAAGGGGATGGGAA
>NW_015430633.1:0-1155 GCF_001527695.2 Protobothrops mucrosquamatus | reverse complement strand
TTGCAGATGACACCAAATAGCCAGGTTTAAGAGCCAGAAAGAATAGGTTTAAGAGCCAGAAAGATCTCGACAGACTAGAACACTGAGCCCTATCTAACAAAATGAAATTCAGTGGTGAGAAAAAGTTTTATACTTAGGCAAGAAAGACCAAATGCACATGTACAGAATAGGTGGCACCTGGCTCATTAGCAGTAACTGCGAGAGTCCTGGTGGACCATCACTTAAATAAAATAAAAGCCAGCAGTATGCTGCAGCAGCCAAAAAAGCCAATGCAGACCTACATTGTATTAACAGAGGGATAGAATCAAGATCACGTAAAGTGTTAAGTATCACTTTATAATGCCTTGGTAAGATCACACTTGGAATATTGCATCCAGTTTTGGTTACCATGATATAAAAAGATGCTGATTCTGGAAAGAGTGCAGAGAAAAGCAACAAAGATTATTAGGGGTCTGGAGGCTAAAACATATGAAGAATGATTGCAGGAATTGGGTATGTCTAATGAAAAGAAGGACTGGGGTGACATGATAGCAGTGTTTCAATATATGAAGGGCTATCACAAAGAGGGGTCAACCTATTCTTCAAATTACCTGAAGGCAAGACAAGAAACAATGGATGGAAATTAATCAAGGAGAGAACCAACCTAAAACTAAAAAGAAATTTCCTAACAGTGAGAACAATTAACCAGTGGAGCGGCTTGCCTCCAGAAGTTGTGGGTGCTCCAACATGGAGCCTTTTAAGAAAAGACTAGACAGCCAGAATGGTATAGGGCAGGCATGTCCAAAGTCCGGCCCGCGGGCCATTTGCGGCCCGCGGCCCGGTTTAATCCGGCCCTCGAACAGCCCTCCCTGCTCTATGTAAATGCGGCCCTCCCACGGCCCTCCGGCAAGTCCCATGAGAGAGAGAGAGAGAGAGAGACAGAGACAGAGGTACTTGCACTTGCACTTCTGTCTCTTTCTCTCTCTCTCTCATGGGACTTGCCCCCTCGCAGGGCTCCTCATTGGCCCTGCGCCCGGGTGTCCCGCCCCCTGGGAGAAGGGCGGCCAGGAAGTCCCTTTCCCGGGCTGGCCCCGTCCCAGGCGCACATGGCTGGGGAGCCATGCGGGGAAGCCCCGGGATCCCCGCTGGGAGCAACCCCCCGGAGCCTTTGCTGAG
>NW_015430632.1:0-1155 GCF_001527695.2 Protobothrops mucrosquamatus | reverse complement strand
GTTTATCTTTTAACAATTTGACAGAGACACAACTTTAAAATTTGATTTAATTCGGTTTTATCGGGGGGGAATGTATTTATGTTTTGTTTTAAATATGTTGTGCGCCGCCCTGAGTCCCGCTGGGAGAAGGGCGGCATATAAATTAAATTTATTATTATTATTATTATTATTATTATTATTATTATTATTATTATTATTAAATCCATACTGTGTAATAGCTTTATCATATATCACCGCCGCGCCCTCAAGACGTGGTTGTTCCAGCAAGCGGGACTGGCCTAGGGGATTTTATAGGGGTTTTAATTACTTTTAATTGGACACTTTCAAATATTTCATTTTAATTAAATTTTAATTAGGTGTAATATGTATTTATGTTAGCTTTTTATCATCTGTCAGCCGCCCTGAGTCCGAAAGGAGAAGGGCGGGATATAAATGCAATTAATAATAATAATAATAATAATAATATCTGACTTGCATTTGTAAATGTGACCACCATGTTAAATCGATGCCCTGATTTTCCATCTCTTGCCTGGATTTTAGGTTCCCTTCAGAATATAGAATATCTTTGTATATCCATATTTTATCGATACTGACTAGATTTGGATGTACGAATGCTTCCATTGTTGAAAGCCATCCTGAAAATTTCAAATAAATTTTACATTTTATTTTTCCCCAAGTTAATAATAATGCATTTCTAATGTAGTGGTTTTGGAAGTATTTATGTATTTTATTTTTTCCATACCACAGAAAAGCATGCCAACCAAGTTGCAGGTCATGTCCCTCCAGATACAGCAATCTTTTATTTTTAAGAGTTATCCATTCTTTTATCCATGTTAACACTGATGCTTGATAATATAAAACCCAATCTGGCAAGCCAAAGCCTCCATTTCCCTTGGCTTCTTGTAACATTTTCAATTTAATTCTAGCTTTCCTTGCCAGATAAATTTTTGAATTAGAGAGTTTAAATCTTCAAAGAATTTTTTCTCCAGTTTTATAGGTATCGTTTGAAATAAAAATAATATTTTTGGTAATATATTCATTTTTACCGCAGCAATTCTTCCTAACATCAACAGTTGAAGATTCTTCCATTTTTCTAAATCAAGCTTTATTTGGTTTAGCAATTTAATGTAATTATCTTCTTTTATTATTGAACAT
>NW_015430631.1:0-1155 GCF_001527695.2 Protobothrops mucrosquamatus | reverse complement strand
AGGGGAAGTCCATGCGCCCTTATGTGAAATGTTTCTAAAATAGACCGCTGGGAGTCTAGCCCACTTTTCATCCAGTTGGGTCCCTTGAAGGCTGACTTTTGGGAGCAGCAACCAAGATGCTTTATCCCAAAGATGCTTTTTCATGAGGCAACTGGACTTTCTTGTCTTTCTTTCTTTCTTTCTTTCTTTCTTTCTTTCTCTTTCTTTCTTTCCCAGTTCGTTCTTTCTTTCCCAGTTCTTTCTTTCTTTCTTTCTTTTTCTTTCTTTCTTTCTTTCTTTCTCTTTCTTTCTTTCCCAGTTCTTTCTTTCTTTCCCAGTTCTTTCTTTCTTTCTTTCCTTCCTTCCTTCCTTCCTTCCTTCTTTCCTTCCTTCTTTCCCAGTTCTTTCTTTCTTTCCCAGTTCTTTCTTTCTCTTTCTTTCTTTCTTTCTTTCTTTCTTTCTTTCTTTCTTTCTTTCTTTCTTTCTTTCTTTCTATTTCTTTCTTTCTTTCCTAGTTATTTCTTTCTTTCTTTCTCTTTCTTTCTTTCCCAGTTACTTCTTTCTTTCTTTCTCTTTCTTTCTTTCCCAGTTCTTTCTTTCTTTCCCAGTTCTTTCTTTCTTTCTCTTTCTTTCTTTCCCAGTTCTTTCTTTCTTTCCCAGTTCTTTCTTTCTTTCTTTCTTTCTTTCTTTCTTTCTTTCTTTCTTTCTTTCTTTCTTTCTTTCTTTCTTTCCTTCCTTCCTTCCTTCCTTCCTTCTTTCTTTCCCAGTTCTTTCTTTCTCTTTCTTTCTTTCCCAGTTCAGTTCTTTCAACTTTGCTTTCAACTTCTTGAGCTGTTGACTTCTCCCTGGCTTGGTAGTTACTTATTTTCCACTTCCTCCCGCTGTCTCAGAGTGGGTTTCCTGGGGCCTCGGTTCCTTGTTATTCATCAAGCTCTTTCCTAGCTTCACCCCTGGGTAGCCTGGCTTAGGAAGCAGGGATCCAATTAGCCTTTGAATGGGCCATTTCTAACTGGGCTGAAGCTTTCCGAGTTAAACGGAGTCCGGAGGAGGCCTTTCCAGGTTGGATGCGTCTCTTCAGTCCCGGGCAATTAAATTGCCGCTTTGCTGCTCTTGATAACCATTCTTGCCGGCATCTCTTGCGCTCTGTCATCACAAGGCTTTGGAGTGCAGCATTTT
>NW_015430630.1:0-1155 GCF_001527695.2 Protobothrops mucrosquamatus | reverse complement strand
GTGCTTTGGAGAAGGTAGGTGGGACGTGATGTCCGTTTGCGCTTTGCAGAAGCTAGCAGAGGGGCAGGGGGAAGAGGACCTGTGTGGTTTCACTTTGGAGAAGTCAGGTGGGACATGGCGTCTATTCGCGTTTTGGAGGGGCTCGGAGGCAGCGGGGGGAGGAGTATGCGCATGGTTGTGGTTTGGAGAAGGCAGGTGGGACATGGCATCCATTTGCGTTTTTGCAGAAGCTCGCGGGGGGGCAGGGGGAGGAGGACGCACCCGGTTGTGCTTTGGAGAAGGCAGGTGGGACGTGGCATCCGTTTGCGCTTTGCATAAGCTTGCGGGGGCTGGGGGGAGGAGGAGACGCATGGTTCTGCTTTGGACAAGGCAGGTGGGACATGGTGTCCATTTACACTTTGCAGAAGCTCGCGGGGGTGGAGGGAAGAAGAGGATGTGCGTGGTTGCGCTTTGGAGAAGGCAGGTGGGACGTGGAATCCATTTGTGCTTCGCAGAAGCTCGCGGGGGGGCAGGGTAGGAGGACGCACGTGGTTTTTCTTTGGAGAAGGCAGGTGGGACGTGGCGTCCATTTGCGCTTTGCATAACTTGTGGTGGTGCGGGGAAAGGAGGACACGCATGGTTGTACTTTGGAGAAGTCAGGTGGGACTTGACGTCCATTCGCGATTTGGAGAAGCTCGCAGGGGGCGGGGGGAGGAGGATGCACGTGGTTCTTTGGAGAAGGCAGGTGGGACGTGGCATCCGTTTGCACTTTGCATTAGCTTGCAGAGGGGCGGGGGGAGGAGGACACACGTGGTTGCACTTTGGAGAAGGCAGGTGGGACGTGGTGTCCGTTTGTGCTTTGTATAAGCTTGCGGGGGGGCGGGGGAAGAGGACGTGCGTGGTTGCGCTTTGGAGAAGGCAGGTGGGACATGGCGTCCATTAACGCTTTTCAGAAGCTCGCAGGGGGACTCGTGGTTGTGCTTTGGAGAAGGTAGGTGGGACGTGATGTCCGTTTGCGCTTTGCAGAAGCTAGCAGAGGGGCAGGGGGAAGAGGACCTGTGTGGTTTCACTTTGGAGAAGTCAGGTGGGACATGGCGTCTATTCGCGTTTTGGAGGGGCTCGGAGGCAGCGGGGGGAGGAGTATGCGCATGGTTGTGGTTTGGAGAAGGCAGGTGG
>NW_015430629.1:0-1155 GCF_001527695.2 Protobothrops mucrosquamatus | reverse complement strand
CAGACAAATAGCTGTAATGTCTCTTTTTGAAGGCCTTTAGTGAAGGAGCACCCACAACTTCTGAAGGCAAATTATTTCGTTGGTGAATTGCTCTCACTATTAGGAATTTTCTCCTTAGTTCTAGGTTGCTTCTCTCCTTGATTAGTTTCCATCCGTTGTTTCTTGTCTTGCCTTTTGGTGCTTTGGAAAATAGGTTGAGTCCCTCATCTTTGTGGCAGCCCCTCAGATATTGGAACACTGCTATCCTGTCATTCCTTGTCTTTCTTTTCACTAGACTAGACATACCTAATTCCTGCAAACATTCTTTTTATGTTTTAGCCTCCAGACCCCTAATCATTGTTGTTGCTCTTCTCTGCACCCTTTCCAGAGGATCAACATCTTTTTTGCATTGTGCAATAGTCCAAGTTGGTATTACTAAGGCTTTGTAAAATGGTACTAATGCTTCACGTGATCTTGATTCTATCCCTCTGTTAATGCAGCCTAAGTAATTGTCCACTAGGACTCCAAGATCTCTCTCACAGTTACTGGCATTAAGCCAAGTTTCACCTAGTACAGGGGTAGGCAACCTTGGCCCTTTTATGACTCGTGGACTTCAACTCCCAGAATTCCTCAGCCAGCATGGCTCAGCTTGGAAACCTCTCCCTTTCCCCTCAGCATGGCTGGCTCAGGAATTCTGGGAGTTGAAGTCCATGAGTCATAAAAGAGCCAAGGTTGCCTACCCCTGACCTAATATATACCTGTATAGACTTGTACCTCCCTCCCTCCCTTCCCTTCCCTCTGTCTCTCTCTCTCTCCACAGCTAGGAAAACATGGACAATATCATTGTGAATATCTCTAGAACTGACTTGACCATTATAGATACCAAAAGCATCTCAGGATTGTGAATGAGCCCAGGACAGGCCCTCTTACAATCATCTCCTGCTTGTTTTAACACACACACACACACACACACACAAAATTTATATTCTTCTTTTTTGTGCAGTTTCACACATCCTCCCCTCAAAGAAATGGAAAGGCAGTTTAATGAAGGCACCTTCCTATAAACAAACCAAGACATAAACTGATGAATCGATCGTATAAACAAATGGCATTCCCCTGTACAGACTATGCAAAGATGTTCCTGGAAAAAGAAAAAGAAACGGAAATAAATATTTG
>NW_015430628.1:0-1155 GCF_001527695.2 Protobothrops mucrosquamatus | reverse complement strand
AACATTAATGGAGTAAAATTAAAGGTAGCAGTAGCAATACCCATTTAGTAAAAAGCACTGAAGTGATACTGCAGGACACTCATAGATGTATTATATATCTCTATCAATGTACTATATCTACATATCTATCTCTCCAACACATACATCAAAAATGTGCTTGTTGTAAACTAGCAAACAAGCTTCTTGAAAACAAATAATAATTTTTAGGAAGAGTTTGGACAATCATTTGTCTGAAATGGTATATAGAGTTTCCTGCTTGAGCAGGGGGCTGGTCTAGAAGACCTCCAAGGTCCCTTCCAACTCTATTATTCCTGAAATAAAAGAAAGCCGCAAATAATGTTTAAGAGGTACATGTTTTTGAGCTGTAGGGTAACTTCTTCCTACCCTGAGTAACTTCTTCCTATCTTGATCCCAATATGGCGGGATCACACCTTCTTCAGTTCTCAGTGAGAATGATGGCACCAACTTTCTAACATCTGTGATAACATTGCTGGAACACATACCTTAAATTCCCTGTTTTGCTTCTCACTGTCAGAATGGTTAGAAAACAGATTCAAAGTCTGTATGTCTCACTTGGCCAGACTAGGATCCAAAGTTTCAGATCATTCATTGGTTAACTTGGAAGATAAGTTGAGACTTTCCCCTCAGAGGCATCTCCTAGATCAGGGGTCTTCAAACTTGGCCCTTTTATGACTTGTAGACTTCAACTCCCAAAATTCCTCAGCCAGCCTCCATTTTGTTTGTTAGATTTAAGACAGGGGTCTTCAAACTTCGCCCTTTTATGACTTGTGGACTTCAACTCCCAGAATTCCCCAGCCAGCGTGCCTGGCTGAGGAAATCTGGGCGTTGAAGTCCACGAGTCATAAAAGGGCCAGGTTTGAAGACCCCTGTCCTAGATGTTATCAAGCACTATTTATTTATTTATTTATTTATTTATTATTTGAATTTATATCCCACCCTTCTCCTTGCGGACTCAGGGCGGCTGACAATCAATTAAAAACACCACTAACAATCACAAGTTAAAATTAATTAAAATGAAATATTTAAATTGTCTAATTAAAAAGTAATTAAAAACCCTCTAAAAAACCCCTCTTAAAAATTATCCTAGGCCAGTCCCGCTTGTTGGAACAGCCATGTCTTGAGGGCGCGGCGGAA
>NW_015430627.1:0-1155 GCF_001527695.2 Protobothrops mucrosquamatus | reverse complement strand
TAGAAATTAGAACAGAGAATAGAGAATAGAGAATAGAAATTAGAACAGAGAATAGAATAGAATAGAATATAGAATAGAATAGAATAGAATAGAATAGAATAGAATAGAATAGAAAATAGAAATTAGAACAGAGAATAGAGAATAGAAATTAGAACAGAGAATAGACTAGAATAGAGTAGAGTAGAATAGAATAGAACAGAACAGAACAGAACAGAACAGAACAGAACAGAACAGAATAGAATAGAATAGAGATTAGAATAGAGAATAGAGAATAGAAATTAGAATAAAGAATAAAGAATAGAAATTAGAACAGGGAATAGAATAGAATAGAATAGAATAGAATAGAATAGAATAGAATAGAATAGAATAGAATAGAAAATATAGTATAGAATAGAACAGAATAGAATAGAATAGAATAGAACAGAATAGAATAGAATAGAATAGAATAGAATAGATCCTATTCAGGATCAAGTCCACGTTTTTGTCCAAGTACTTTCAAAACGTGAAATTCCAGTCTCGGAGCAGAATGTAGAAATCTCAGTTCACTAAAAGAGTAGAATTGCTTTTTAAATCAATCCCTACCCTGGACATAGAAAATCTGAATGAATTGTATCTTGTCCTTTTGTGTTATAATTTGCCTAATTTATTTTTTATTAGTGCACAGATTAGATATTAGGGTGGTGATAATGGTGTTGAAAGTAACTGATATTCTAAATGGTAGTTGGAAAAGAGGTTGGTCTGGTTTGGGATATTGAGCCTTAACTGTCTTGCTCTTTCTCTCCCCATCCCTCCATCCTTACACCCTTAGATCTTTCCCTCCCTCCATCCATCCATGCAATTCATTCTAACCCTCCCCCTGCCTGTACAACAAGCAAGTATTTAGACAGAAGAATTCCGATCAATAGGCGGCAAATTAAACAATTCAGGCATGTAGCCATCGTGGAATCAACTTTGACCCCCCAACTCTACAGAAAGATAGTGAGATAACTAAGGAAGATAAAGTTTGGATAGCTGGTTTCCTTCTTTTTATTGCTTAAGTGTGTTTCTACATAACACTTCTGGGAAGGCAACAACTCATTTCTATGAAAATGCCAAGGCAGAACCGTTACAGTATCGCGGGCTGCTTGTTATATTGCCAGTGTATCAAGTAATGAT
>NW_015430626.1:0-1155 GCF_001527695.2 Protobothrops mucrosquamatus | reverse complement strand
ATCCATCCATCCATCCATCCATCCATCCATCCATCCATCCATCTATCTATCCATCCTTCCTCTTTCTCTGTCTCTTTTGTCCCTCCCTCCCTCGCTCATTGTCCTTCCTTCCTTCCTTCCTTCCTTCCTTCCTTCCTTCCTTCCTTCCTTCCTTCCTTCCTTCCTTCCTTACTTCCTTACTTACTTACTTACTTACTTACTTACTTACTTACTTACTTATGATATCATCATTTTTCACAATTGCAACCTTTGCAGCATCCCCATGATCATGCGATCAAAATTCAGGCAGCAATAGCAATAGCCTTTAGACTTATATGCCGCTTCACAGTGCTTTACAGCCCTCTCTAAGCCATTTACAGAATCAGCCTATTTTCCCCCAACAATCCGGGTCCTCATTTTACCGTCCTCGGAAGGATGGAAGGATGAGTCAACTTTGAGCCGGTCAGGATCGAACTCCTGGCAGTGGGAATGATTTTTGTAGCCATAGCAATATCCCTTAGACGTATATACCGCTTCAAAGTGCTTTACAGCCCTCTCTAAGCAGTTTATAGAGTCAGCACATTGCCCCCCCCCCAGCAATCTGGGTCCTCGTTTTACTGACCCTGGAAGGATGGAAGGCTGAGTCTACCTTGAGCTGGTCAGGATCGAACTGCCGAACTGTTGGCAGCCGGCAGTCAGCAGAAATTAGCTTGCAATACTGCATTCTAATCACGGCGCCACCACGGCTCTTGCTTGGCAACTGATTCCTATTTACGACCGTCGCGGTGTCCCAAGGTCACGTGATCCCCTTTTGCGACCTTCTGACAAGCAAAGCCAACGGGGGGAAGCCAGATTCACTTCACAGCCAGGTTACTAACTTATCAACTGCAGTGATCCACTTAACAACTGTGGCAAGAAAGGTCGTAAAACGGGGGCAAAGCTCACCTAACGAAAATGTCTCATTTAGCAACCAAAATGTTGGGCTCAACTGTGGCCGTAAGTCGAGGACTACCTGTAAACAGTGGCCTGGAGTTCCACCGATGCCATCTCTGGTTCTGTCTGGTGATGTGGGTTTGTGTGTTGTGTTTTTTTTCTGTCCCACCGCTCAAATTTAGGAGCAAGGCGTATTGTCTCCGAAATGGAATTTCCTGTAAGCATTACACTTGTTGCAATAAA
>NW_015430625.1:0-1155 GCF_001527695.2 Protobothrops mucrosquamatus | reverse complement strand
CAGTATTAGCTTTTATGGTTGAAGCAGACATTCCAAAATTCTTTTAATGAAAGTCATATAGCCTGCCCCTGAGGACTAATACTTTTATTCATCTTGGCCTTGAGTTACCACAGTAAAGACAATGGTGAAATAACTCCAAGAATCAGTTATGTCTGAATAGCCTAGATAGGTGATTCCAAACATTTTAAGGCATAGCACTACATCATTAGTTTTGAAGACCTCTATATTAGTCAAAGATCATCAACCTGGCACCTGCAGGTACTATGTTATACTTGATCCCTTCCATTTGATGCTCTTAGGATTCACAATTTAGGTAAAAATAATTAGAGCCATACAAAATCATTACATCTTCCAAGCTGCTGGTTTTCCCACCTGAAATATTAAATTGACAATCTGGTGATATTTTTGCAATTTAGATATGTTTATTATTCTATATGCATACACAGATATACATACAAATTTAATTTGGAAGCTGTACAGAAGATCATGTAAAGTACCCTCCCAGATCCCTAGGGCATGGAACACATGTTATAAATCATAGTTTTAAAATATTGGAATTAAATTTCAAAACTGGAAATCTTCTGTAATGGATATACTTCATTTTTTCCTTCTTGACAATTGTCCTATTGACAATTCATTCATTACTCTGTATCAGTTGAGGGAAAAAAGAAATGATTTGTTATCAAATATAAAAATCCTTCTTTATTATAATTCTACAAAAAAGTTTACCAAAATAGGAATGTTGTAATTTATTTTAATATGTCTTCATTTTACAGGGGAGTAAATGTCGTCCCGTTTCTTGAATTCATAGGGTTGCCTGAAAGCATTGTAAACATCCTAAAGCATTCTCAAAGTGGAAATGCATTAACTGCCTATGCATTGTATAAGGTAAGTAGATGCATGGATTTCTTAACCCTACCCACAGGAATATTTGAACGTACGGTTACCTGGATATCTCCGAGACCGCCTTCTGCCGCAGGTTACCTCCCATCGGCCGGTACGCTCCCACAGAGTGGGTCTCCTCAGGGTGCCGTCAGCCAGACAGTGCCGGCTGGCGACCCCCAGGGGGAGGGCCTTCTCGGTGGGAGCCCCCACCCTCTGGAACGAACTACCCCCAGAGATCCGGGTGATCCCAGATCTCCCCTCCTTCCGCCG
>NW_015430624.1:0-1155 GCF_001527695.2 Protobothrops mucrosquamatus | reverse complement strand
GAACACCTTCCTTATGGATTTTGGGCAAGCCATAAAATCTGGCGAGCGCCATATCCCCAGGGCGGATACGCCCTAGGGTGTAATCACTGATTCTATTTTTACGCTTCAGGGCGTTGAGTACTTTGTTGGTAGAATTCCTAAGTGTGGTCGTAGGGTCATGGGAAATGACCCTATAAGAGGTGGTATCCCCTAGGAGATCCAGGGCTTTGTGAATGTACTGGGCCCGGTCCATAACCACAGTAGCCCTGCCTTTGTCGGCCGGCAAGATGGTAATAGACTCATCCTTCCTAAGTTAATTGAGGGCCTCAAACTCTACTTTGGAGAGGGCCTGGAGTTTCGTGTGGCCCATGAGCAGACCCGCCACCTGCAATCTGACCAAGTCTCTTACCTCTGCTTCCGGCCCAATGCGATGCATGGCCGACTCCAGAGATGCCATGAAGTCCAAATTGCGTGCATCGTAGATGTTATATCCGGCACCCCGTCTTAATAGGGTGACTTGTGGCTGGGTGAGCGTTCTGTTGGAGATATTGTGAATCAATCTTTCATCTGGAATCCCTCTATCTGGTTGTTGGAGTCTAAGGGCCCTGCCGAGGAGCCTGTCCGCAGCCCGACGGCTGGCCTCGTTGGCTACAAACCGGATGTGTTGTTGCAGGCTCAAGAAATGTTGGTCCCTAAGTGTTAGTCGGCATTGTTCACGGCAGGCCAACACGCTCTCTTTGAGTTTGTTAGTCCGTCGGTGGAGGTCATTGATAATGGCGGTTATAGTCTGTGATTGAAAGCGTCGAACCGCCCGGTGGCATTCAAATGACTCCACGGCCGGTTTTCTTCTAAGGGACTTTGGTACAAGTTGATACCTTAGACAATGATGTAAAAAGGCCATCTTTCGGTAATTATCAGAGATTCGGCGCGTGAGCTTCTCCCACCGCCTGGCTCTGAGCAAAACTGCCCTGCCATAAATATTAAAAATAACACAAAAGACATACCCATGACTCCTGGGAGGATCCATAGTAGAGTACAAAAGTAAAGAACACCAGGAGAAAAAAGAGACTCTAAAAAATATTTAATGGTTAAAACCAACAAGACAATGCATGGCTAAAACCTATAAAATTGTTCCTTAGAAATCTACAAGAATTAAAAACCTAGCTTTCGTTGGCA
>NW_015430623.1:0-1155 GCF_001527695.2 Protobothrops mucrosquamatus | reverse complement strand
TGTTGCTGTTGGTGGCAGTATTCTTGGTGGGTCTCCCACTAACATTGACAGGGCAAGCTACCAATATATAATTAGAGAGCAAACCCCACTGACTCCCTTCTAGCACTGATGATGTTCCCTAGTCGGGTCATGAGACGTCTGCAAGAAAACCACCCAGCTCAGAGAGCACCAAGGACCCCACCATTGTCCTCCTCCTCCTTCCTTCTAGCACTGATGATGTTCCCTAGTTGGGTCATGAAACGCCTGCGAGAAAACAAGCAAGCGCAGAGAGCACCCAGGACCCCACATTCCTCCTCCTCCTCCCCCTCCTCCTCTCCAAACCCCACTCCCTTCTAGCACTGGATGACGTTACCTAACGGGGTCACGAAACGCCTGCAGGAAAACTGCCAAGCTACAGACGGCACCGACAGCCACACGGCCGCCCGATTTCGGGCCTCGGAAAAAAAATAAATCCCACCGACCGGCTTTGCTGGCTGAGAAAAAAACCTCCATTATCCCAAAATATCACCGCATCTGGAAAGCAAGGCTGCTTTCCAAGGTAAGGAGCAGAAAATAGCTGTGTGCGCGTGGAGCTTGCCAAAAGAAATTTTATTTTTTTCTTTCGGAAACAAACAAACAAACAAACCAAAAAAAAAAGGAAGGGGAGGAGAGGAGAGGGTGGAGAAATTTCTGGAGCCTTCCTTTTGGCCAAGTTGTAATGAATCCCTGGTGGGCTTACTTCAGGCACGGGGCTGCAAAGCTCGCTGGAATGCAAGCCGGATCCAAGAAGTGACCGCAGGTTGTAAGAATCTGCCTCGCTGGCCGGATCAGCCCAGCCCTCTCTGACCTTCGGGGGGAGGAAATTCGCCAGGGCTACGGAGAAGAGGCCTGACCCACTCCCCTGTTTGTCTAGGTCAGGGGTAGGCAACCTTGGCTCTTTTATGAGGCGTGGACTTCAACTCCCAGAATTCCTGAGCCAGCCATGCTGAGGGGAAAGGGAGAGGTTTCCAAGCTGAGCCATGCTGGCTCAGGAATTCTGGGAGTTGAAGTCCACCAGTCATAAAAGAGCCGAGGTTGCCTACCCCTGATCTAGGTCTGTCTGTCTGTCTGTCTAGGTCAGGGGTAGGCCACCTTGGCTCTTCTATGACTGGTGGACTTCAACTCCCAGAATTCCTG
>NW_015430622.1:0-1155 GCF_001527695.2 Protobothrops mucrosquamatus | reverse complement strand
CGGGCCTGACCTAGGGTGAATTTTAAATAGGGATAATTTTTAATGATTTTAAATAGTCACAGCCACTAATATTTGGATTTTAATTGGTTTTTAGAAGGGGTAATTCTGTATATTGTTTTAACATGCTGTGAGCCGCCCTGAGTCCCATGGGGAGAAGGGCGGCATATAAATTTTGTAAAATAAAATAAAATAAAATAAATAAATTAAGATACTGTATGGTTGTAGAACTTGGCTACGTGCACACAAATAATTAAAAGACATCTTGATTCTTTTTCATATATCAGTTTTATGATGAGAAGATCTACAGACAAAGAAAGGGGGCATATGCTTAGTTCCACCCTCACATTCCCAAAATTTAAGTATTGTTTTATTCATTATTGATTGCCAAGTTCTCCATAATCACTGAAGTAGGGGAAAAAAATCACTTATGGGAAAAAGTCTACTCAAATCCATAAATTGCACGAAAAGCCCATATCATTAAAGGAAATTCTCCTTAGGAGAAGTTATCTGAATATAGTGATGACAGGAGTATCATGATTATGAGGTCAGCATTACATATCATGTTAGTGTCAAAGCAAAAACATCCAATGTATACATATACATGACTAATTCATGAAGACAGCTCTTGAAGCCTGATCGTCTGACTTTTTACTGAGCATCAAATTCCAGTGGAATTGGTGGGACTCCCCTCTCATTAATAAGCATGTATGGCTTCAATGGTATCAAAGTTGTTGAACAGTTTTATTTATTTAGTTTCAAAGGTGTTAAATTGCAGACTCATTGCTTGTCATGGCTAAAATTCACGAGCAAGAATTTGATTAGAAAGACACTATAGCTAAAAATCACATGGTTTATCAGTCTTGCTAAGGTAGCAGATGGATGCTTTTCACCATGGTGGATTTTACTCATTTTCTTTCCTTTTTTCAGTTGTGCATTTATTTTAAATTAATTTGGATGTATCTCTCTTCGATCTTGGATGCTTGAATGCACGGACAAAGTGCCTCAATATAGTCATTCAAGAAACCTCCTTTGCTGAGGACTGTGCACTCCTGACACCACACAGCACTCTACAGTTGATGCTGAACACATTTTCAGAAGCTGCTATGCTCCTGACCTAATTATCAGCATTTACTGGCCTGTGCCAAATATCAGACT
>NW_015430621.1:0-1155 GCF_001527695.2 Protobothrops mucrosquamatus | reverse complement strand
ATCCGATCTGCTCTTCTTCTTTTTTTTCCAAACAGAAATTTCCACTCTAAAGGAAGAGATTATTGAAGGATTACAAAAGCATCTCTTGATGAATTTCAGCCTGGCAAACATGGATGCTACAGCAGATTATTTGGACTATAATTATAGCAGAATTTTCGATGAAGACCAAACTATATCCAACTATTTTAAAAATATCATTCTGTCTATCGTATTGATCATATCCTGTATTGGAGTCCCATTAAATGGAATTGTTATCTGGCTGCTTGGCTTCCAAATTAAGAGAAACCCTTTCACCATATTGATTCTTAATTTAGCTATTGCCGACTTTGGGTTTCTCATCTTTATGACTGTATATTGCATTGACATTTTTACAAGTTTTATACAGCCAAGAATTTCCCAGAAAATCTTCTATTCTCTCTTCAATGTCACATATATCAACGGTCTGTTTCTTCTGACGGCCATCAGCATTGACCGATGTGTGTCTGTCTTTTTCCCAATCTGGCATCGCTGTTCCCGGCCAAAATATTTGTCCCCTGCTGTCTCTGCCATCCTCTGGATCTTCTCTTTCCTCCTGGTTGGAATTAGCATCAATCCTGATAATTTAATTATTTCTTATACCCTCTATGAACTCCACTTGGTCGTGACTGCTGTGCTTTGCCTTCCGTTGATCACAACCTCTACTGTGATCCTATTCATCAAAATATGTCTTAAATCAAAACAGCTCAAACGTGGAAGAATCTTAGTGATGATCTTAATTACTCTTCTCTGTTTTCTTATTCTTACACTCCCATTATATATCTATGTGTTCGTTATTTATTTTATTCAGAAGATTCATTTGATTCATTTTACTGAATTAGATTTCTGCTTCAGTCTGTGTGCTTCTCTAAACAGCAGCGTTAACCCAGTGATCTATTTTCTGGTGGGGAGAAAGAAAAGAGCTGGCTCTAGGGAGAGCATCAAGGTCATTTTTCAAAGAGTCTTCAGGGCAGACGAAGCTCCTGAAATCTGATAAAAGTTTACAAACACAATTTCAAACCCTCTGTAAATGCAAAACTCCTGCTTTTCTTTAATGCTGGTTATCTATTATGAGTACATAACTGTATTTCTTGTTATAGAAATGAAGTATAATAAAGGATTCTTTCCTCTCAAGAGGAA
>NW_015430620.1:0-1155 GCF_001527695.2 Protobothrops mucrosquamatus | reverse complement strand
ACAATTGCTGAATACTGAAACCCTTCTTTGGGGAGCATCCGGTGGAAAAAAGGGAATTTACTTTTATCACTCAGAGTCTCTGAAGCAATTCTATGACTCACCTGGAAAAGCAATGAAGAACGCTGTGTTATACTTGGGGCCAGTTCAAATTCAAAATATGAGTTTTTAATAAATCAATTTTATTTTGAAAAACATCTTATAATAGTTTGTTGATTGGCCATTGTTTAAAGTATTAAACACAAAATATTAAGAAGACTTTACATAAAAATGGGAGATGAGAAACAAATTAAGTAAAAAAAATAAACAAAATGCTAATCATATTTCTCTATCACCTCTACAGAAGACCCTTGAATTGGACACAGAGCCTCTCCTCACCTTCCCAAGTATGAGGCAGAAGCCCCCAAAGCAAAAGAGATGCTATCATGAGAGGATATGATACATGCTCCCATCCTAATGTGTATTCCAGTTCCCAGCCATGACACCTACAATGGACATAGTGAAAAGCAGCTCCTGAATTCCATAGAGAAGATATGGATGGATCTATCATGCACCCACTACCACCCCAGTCACTTTACTATATAGAGAAACACACACACAAACCTGTGGGATTTTGTAGGTGCCTACTAAGGTTGACATCTGGATGGAGATGTCCCTGTCAGCTGCATCAAGAAGACCCAAAATGTTGTCCTTCCTTCCACAACTGTAGTTGGGAACATTGGCTTTTCCGGTAGAGAGCATGTCCAACAAGACTTCTGAAGTGCCGAGTGTGTTCAAATAGTTGTCATGGATGTTGTAGCCAAGTGTGAGATTGCACAGGAGCTGGATATTCTTGTTGATCTCTTGAATGGTGAAAATAAAGCGTTCTATTCCTTTGGTAGTATAAGTGCCACTAGGGTGAAAAAAAATGCTTTGGTTAATACAAGCATCATCAACAGCAGTAATAAAATACCTTTTTTCCCAATTTTATCCTCTTTATCAACTCATGACTATTGAGTCTGAAGCCAATACTGATTGAAAACAAGAGGCAAATGATAGTCACCCATCAACATTTAATATTTGTAAATGTTGAGAAAATGGGAAGCAGATAAGAACCACAAATAGTCTATTATTTATAGCGGCAGTAATTTTCATTAGCACAGTACTCAGTCTGCAAAA
>NW_015430619.1:0-1155 GCF_001527695.2 Protobothrops mucrosquamatus | reverse complement strand
AAAAACCTTACAGATAAGCAAAAAATACAACTGTCAGAAAAAATAGATTTACAAATAGTTAAGAAAGTTAAATATTTGGGAATATACTTAACAGCAGGATGTGCAATGATAAAAGAAGATAATTATATAAAATTACTAAATCAAATAAAAATAGATTTGGAAAAATGGGAAAACCTATAATTATCAGTGCTAGGAAGAATAGCTACTGTGAAAACGAATATTTTACCTTTTTTTATTCCAAAAAGTATCTATAAATATAGAAAAAAAATATAGAAAAAAAGTTTTTGATGATTTGAATACATTGATCTTGAAATTTATATGGCAAGGAAGGAAAGTCAGAATTAAACTGAAAATGCTACAAGAAGTCAAAGAAAATGGATGGAGACAGTATTGGGACCTGGTTGGTAAGAGTACACCTTATATGGTCTGGCTGGACTTGCTTTTAATACCATCAACCATGGTATTTTGCTTGACCACTTGTAGAGGTTGGGACAGGAGACACTGATCTTTTAATAGTTCTGATTGTTTTGATCTTTCTTCAATGTCTATTGTTGTAGGGCTGGAGAGGTTGATTCTGTAGCCCTTGGTATATGGGATTCTGCAGATTTTAATTGTTCCCCCCATCCCGCTTCTTAACATCTGTATGAAACCACTATGTGAGATAATTGGGTGGACTAGAATAATCAGTGCACTAATCATATGCAATTGACATCACTACCCTGTCTTTATACGTGGATGAGAATCTCGATGGAATAGACAGGCTAGGTTGAGCCAAAGTAAGATGGAATTACTGTTGATATACTGAAGTTCTCTGTTGTCAGTGGTGTGGCTCTTTGACAAGCAAATATCATCCATGAAGGAGCAGGTTCATAACTTGGGCATCATTCTGGATTGACAACTCCTATGAGCTATAAAAGTAAACTTAGGGAACAGGAGGAAGAGCCACAACATTATCAAGAATTTGGGATTACAAGTAGCAAAAAAGATCAAATATTTAGGAATTTGGCTAACCTCAAGATGTTCCTCAATAAAAGAAGACAATTATACAAAACTGATAGTAAAAATGAAACAAGATCTTGAGACTTGGGGGAACCTCCAATTATCACTATTAGGTAGAATTGCATTGATTAAAATGAATATTCTACCAAGATTATT
>NW_015430618.1:0-1155 GCF_001527695.2 Protobothrops mucrosquamatus | reverse complement strand
CTCCGAGACCGCCTTCTGCCGCAGGTTACCTCCCATCGGCCGGTACGCTCCCACAGAGTGGGTCTCCTCAGGGTGCCGTCAGCCAGACAGTGCCGGCTGGCGACCCCCAGGGGGAGGGCCTTCTCGGTGGGAGCTCCCACCCTCTGGAACGAACTACCCCCAGAGATCCGGGTGATCCCGGATCTCCCCTCCTTCCGCCACGCCCTAAAGACATGGCTTTTCCAACAAGCGGGTCTGGCCTAGGGAATTTTAGCGGGGTTTTTTAGGGGATTTTTAAGGACAATTTTAATGATCTGCCTGTTTAAATATTTCTTTTTAATTCGGCTTTTAATTATTGTATTTGTATTGTAGTTTTTATGAGGCTGTTAGCCGCCCTGAGTCCCATGAGGAGAAGGGCGGGGTATAAATTAAATTAATAAATAAAATAAATAAATAAATAAGTAGTAAAAGTATTAGAAGTAGTGAAAGTTCCAGACCGGAAATGCAAATCACTTTCGTTCCTTCTTGCTAAAAAGTTTCATTCGAACGCCATTTTAAGTTCACTTTCACTTAATCCACCCCACGTATAGGGAAGATCAAAATATTCCAAGTTAGAGTAAAATCCAAAATAGAGACAAACTTCCAGGGTCGGTTTGTCTGTGTATAATAACTCACAATTCAAATAAAAGTTGCAGCGGTGGCGGCGGCTTCTAACTTCGCCAAAGCGAAGGCGTCCTGGATCGCGGAGAATCCTCGGGGCTCCGGAGGAGTTCTAACCTACATCGTCCACATCGGACGACTCGGGAACTCAACTCCTACCCCGGGCAGTTCACCGATCCCCTTATGCCCGGGGGAAGGGTATCAAGCCGTTTGACAGCTGATGCTTGCTGTCAAAACGGCTTTTACGCGTAAACAGGCGGGAGGCAGCTATCAGCTGCGTCCGACGAGGTCGCCCGCACACCGGAAGTCCCTTCTGCGACTCCTTCTTTTCTCGATCTCCCTCGGGATCCTCCGCTGGCTCTTCCAGCTTCCCTTTTCCTGGGGAGGTTCAGGGGCTCCATCCTGGGGGGGGGAAATGGAGGGAGGCAGGTCGAGGGAGGGGAGAAGGGCAGGTAGTGATGGGGGCTTTCTTTCCCTTGATTGCTAGGGAGGAAATGGAGGTGTCAGTGCCTGTGT
>NW_015430616.1:0-1155 GCF_001527695.2 Protobothrops mucrosquamatus | reverse complement strand
TCAAATTTAGAAATTGCCCATCTCCTTCACAGAGGGACATAAACTGATATCTAAGGACTGCCGTGTAGAACTTAATGCACTGGTTTATAAAATTATTGTTTTTGCATAAGTCTGCAACAAGCAATACTGTAGCAGGTGCCACATTGGAGCTGGCTCTAAGCTTATCGATGCCAATCTCTCTCTTCACCCAGTGCCACACGTGGCCCATCCCCATTGTGTTTGGCAGTTTGGCTGAGGCAGCCGCCACCATTATCACAATCCTAACTTATTCATGGAGTAACCACTCCTCTTCCAGAAAAGCTGCTGTAGCACAAATAACATAGTTGCTTGGAAAGAAGAGCTAAGCTGATCTTGGGCACAGCACTGTTGAATGTACAAAGTGGCAGAGTCTCTGTCCTGTCTTCCCCTACCCAATATGAGTGGTCAGAGCAAGGCAGCACAATGAGCATGAGTTTGATCAGGTTTGTCAACCTAAATCACATTAATAGCAGAAACACCCCTCCCCAGTATTCACTGTTTTAATATCTGGACTTTAGGCTCTTTGGAGTATAGTTTTATAGCTTAGATAGTATGTCACAAAAATCCATTCATGATACTACTTTTCTTACTAGACTATTCTTTGAGATGTCAGTAATTTTGAAACTACATGATTATGTGCTAGCTTAATTGCCCCTTAGGATGACAGTTGCCTCTTGGGTTCATGATGGTGTACTCAGTTATTTCTTAATGCAAAGTATATTTCTATTAAATACAGAGACACACTCATGCTACATGTCTAAATAATCCTGCCCTTGACTAAATGGTTGAGAGATTATTTAAAAATGTATGGAGGGGAGGAAAGAGTCTTCATTAGGAAATGAAGGAACTGGTATTTTATGTCTCCTCCAAATCAAAGTTTTTATATAACTTTCTCCTTCCTTTCCTAAAGTCAGAATCAGCCACTCTTCAAATATAGGGTGCCATGCTAAAGAGATATGGCCTTTGTAAAATGGAGTATAGGTAGTGGAAGGTGATGTTAAAATTGTAACCAATCGGAAACATATGTTCTCTATTTGTTTAAGTGTGTCACAGACACATTATTTAAGACTTTGGAGTGATTAAACAGTGGGATGTGATTTTGTTTTGTTTTGGTACATACAATGAATCAAACATTCA
>NW_015430615.1:0-1155 GCF_001527695.2 Protobothrops mucrosquamatus | reverse complement strand
ATACCTTGCATGGAAAAAGACCCAACTACTCTATATTCAGATCAAAGCAGATCTGCTAGTAGCAGTGTTCTGTGATTCCCTCCACCCACGCAGATACACTGAAGTGGCACTTCCAGGAGAACCACAGAAAAAAGTACTAAGCTTGCTGATCAAACAGTTTGAGGTGGTATAAGGCAATCTCCTAGTTTGAACAGTTAACAAAGGAGGGCGGGACAGTTGCCCACTGAATCCTTTAATGACTACTTCCCAAATCTGGATATATGGGATTTAATTCCCAGAATTGTCAACAACAAGAATTTGGGGAGCAACATGTGTATGTAAAGCCGAGGTTGCCTACCCCTGGTCTAGTGGTTAAGGCACCAGGCTAGAAAGAGGAGACCATGAGTTCAAGTCCTGTCTTAGCCATGAAAGCCAGCGGGGTGATCTTGGGCCAGTCACTCGCTCTCAGCCCAACCCACCTCACAGGACTGTTGCTGTGGGGATAATAGGAAGAGGAACTGTATTGGATATGTTCGCCACCTTGAATTAAAAATAGCACAGGTGGGATACAAACAAAACAAAACAAACAAACAAACAAACAAACAAACAAACAAACAGACGCTTCCTCCGGCTTTCAGTGGGTCCCGTACACAGAGACTGCTGCTGTGCTGAATCTCATAGTCTCATGACAGCTTCTGCTAAGCCACAATTTTAATATCAGTTGTGTTTATTTTATTTCTCACCTTCATGCTGGGAACAAGATACTTATCGGAAACACTCCCACATATTTTAAACATAAGAATAAAAATATGGATACCAGATGGTATTATTATTTTTGAAACATCTTGTAATTTTCCAAGATGACTTGATTGAGAATTCTTGCTGCGGCTGCTGTAAAAAGGTGTGTGATGCTTACATACCGAATAAAATTCAGCAGCCCTGTTTAAATGACATATTTGACTCGGCTATTGGAGGGTGGATTGTAAGTGTGCTGTGTAAATACTAATCCAGACAATGGCTCCAAACAATTAACCCACATGTGGTTAATCTTAGCCTACAACAGTCCCAGGGCCATTTATGCCAAAGTAACTTCCCTGAATCAGCTGTATTGTCTTAATACTTACTGGAGTGAGGGGTACCTGGTTTACACATCTTTAGCAGCAAGACAGTGTGTTT
>NW_015430614.1:0-1155 GCF_001527695.2 Protobothrops mucrosquamatus | reverse complement strand
TTGTGTATAAATCAAAAGGCAGCCATTAGTTAGGGATATACTGTGAGTATTATTCTACTAGAAAAACAATGCCAGAAAAAAGTGAACTGATGCCAGGGTACAAAATATACAATTCCCAGCATTCAAAACGATTGGCCTATCTCACAATGACCTTGTAGTGATAAAACTAGATTTTTCCAACTTGAAATTTGGATTTTTTTAAAAAATCTTTGTGATGTCTTTATTTTTCAAGGAAAAGAAATTGCCCTATGCAGGAGGAAAGCAACATTGAAATCAAGCGGGTTATTCTGAACTTCTGATTTTGTGGTTTTAGGAAAACATTGTACTAAAATTCCTTTTGGAAAGAGGACCTATTATATTCGTTCCAAATATAATTTGGCAGAGATGTACTTTAAAGCATAATCACTGATTATTAAGAAGATCCATTAATACATAGTATAGAACTTCAAAAATACAAAATATTGTTCACAATTTAGGTAGATTCACAATATTATTCTATTATTCCATGCTCTGTTAAACTCTTCTATCATGAAATATTTTATTTATTTGTTGGATGTATAACCCAACTTTATTTTGTACAACATATGCAGCATACATAATGCTCTCACTGTCAGGCATAAAGGAACATGACCATTCCTTAAGTTGCAGTACAGAAGATTTATTCAAGTCCATAAACAAGAATTTACTCAATTAAAATTCAATATTACATTGGTGCTAGATAAAGTCAATAGAATTCAAGTGGGATTGGATTTGGATTGTTTGTGGGAATATAAGGACTCTAAGCTGTTGACATGTTTATCTCTGCTCCCCAGGTCTGCCTGCTTTTCTCCTATACTCACCTTCTATTTTATTAATAACAACTTTTGAGATGAATGAGTGAATCCAAAGTCACCCAGGTGGCTTCTGAGGACTAAATTTTTCATTTTATTAAATTTATACCCCGCCCTTCTCCCGTGGGACTCAGGGCGGCTTACAGCCAGTTAAAAACAATTTAATACAATACAATAGAAGTTTTAAAAAATCATTAAAAATAAATATATAATCGGCCGCTTCTACTAAAATTTGGCTAAAACCAATTTAAAATACCCCTAGGCCAGTCCTGCCCGCTGGAACAACCAGGTCTTAAGGGCGCGGCGGAAGGAGGGGAGATCCGGA
>NW_015430613.1:0-1155 GCF_001527695.2 Protobothrops mucrosquamatus | reverse complement strand
TCACAAAATTCAAGTAGGCAGCCATATAAATTCTTTAAAACTATAAAAACAATACAGGTCATCCTCAACCTATGACCATAACTGAGCCCGAAATGTATGTTGCTAAGTGAGAAATTTGTTAAGTGAGTTTTGCCCGAGCTTATGACTTTTCTTGCCACATTTGTTAAGTGAACCACTGCAGTTGTTAAGTTGGTAACATAGTTGTTAAGTGAATCTGGATTTCCCGTTGAGTTTGTACATCAGAAGGTTGCAAAAAGGGGTCACACGATGACCCGGGGACACTGCAAATGACATAAATATGAACCAATTATGAAGCATCCGAATGTAAATCACATGACCATGGGGATGCAGCAACAGTCATAAGTGTGAAAAACGGTCATGACTGTGCCATTGTAACTTCAAGAGGTCACTAAATGAACTCTTGTAAGTCAAGGATTACCTTATTATGCATTTTATTAAATCAGTGGGAGACAAGGGTATCCTCCAGGGTGGGTGAAGTCACACCCTGTGTGACTTCATCCTCCAGGGTGGGTGAAGTCACACAAAGTCAACAGGGCATCTGCAACAGATGGAGCTTCAATCCCACAATCATCAATACCATTTTGACTTTTTAAAATCTCCCTGCCCCCCCAGTAGGAGGAGTTTAGGAAGATCTGTTTTAAAAAAAATACATTCCCAAACATTAGGACACTAATGGTGTAGTCAATTGTTGGAAGTCGAATTTTGGGCTTGTCCTTCCAGCCAGGAAATGGGCAACAGAAATGTCGCCTTAGCGGAAATAAAGAGATCAAAGACAGCTACCGGAAAGGAGGTTTGGTTTATTCAGAAGTGAAGTGACACAGCATCAGTGACACAGCTGACAACCAGGGTTAGTGAGTGGATGGATTTTTATATGATTCCTGGGCTTTGTGATTGAGATATCCAGGTTCATTGTGCAATAGGCTTAAATGTGTGCTTTTTTAATATTTTAATTGTGGTGGGCTAGCTCCTATTGTGGTCGAGTGGATCACATCCTGCCCTTCAGGTTGAGTGAGGAATGTAGATTTAAGTGTTATTGTTTTGGTTTTAGTCCTTTTAGTCTTGTGGCTTCTTGTGAAACCTACAGCCAGCAATGTTCTATTTATGAATAGGCTATAGCCGGCAGCACTTTCTCTT
>NW_015430612.1:0-1155 GCF_001527695.2 Protobothrops mucrosquamatus | reverse complement strand
AAAATAATTGGTTAAATTTAAATTTTATTACCTAGCAATCTTGGTGGTTTGTTATTCATAAGATGTTATGTGCAGATTCTTATCCAAAAAGTAAGAAATAGTCTTGGTCCTCATCTAGTTGATGACAGTCTAGAACAAACAATCGAGAGAGACTTTTTGAAGCCATGCATTTTGCTTTATGGAAGGAAATCACCTAGGTCAGTGGTTCTCAATCTTTTTAATGCCGTGACCCCCCAACCGGTCGTAAGTCGAGGACTAAACCGGTCACAAGTCGAGGACTAAACTGGTCGTAAGTCGAGGACTACCCAACTGGTCGTAAATCGAGGACTTTCCCTGCCCGGGAGCGCCGCGCATGCGTGGTTCCGCCCCCTGCGCCGGCCGAGGCGTAGCTGGCAAGCGGCAGAGACGGAGCAGGCCGGCCACCAGCTGGCCCAGCCCAAGGGAGGTAAGGCACCCGCCGGAAAAGAGGGAAAAAAATGGCGGACAGCCTTGCTTGGCGACCCCCGTGAAATGGTCAATCGACCCCAAATGGGGTCGCGACCCATTGGTTGAGAACCGCTGACCTAGGTGAAGGGCAACCGGAAAACCATTTTTGAGCACATGCCCAATTTTAAAATATAGACGTTTGAAAGACCTGAATTTGATTTTGGAGCTGCATTCCAGAAAGCAATAGGTGGGATCAGGATTAAAGTTAACTTTGATTTCCTTTCATGTACCTGTTATTAAGTAGAGTTGATATAATTGCTCTGTAATCCTAAATTTTCATCTTCTTTCACATTAATAATAGTGGTAACCAATAGTTACAGTTTTATGAGAATTTTTGGAAGGTGCAGCACTTACACCTCTCTGCTCAAGGGTCCTTAAAATGGTCCATTCCCAGTCAAAAGCTGAACTTCATACTTCATACGCCGCTGCTGCGCGAGCTGCACTGGTTGCCAGTGGCCTTCCGGGTGCGTTTTAAGGTGTTAGTTACCACCTTTAAAGCGCTCCATGGCATCGGACCTGGATACCTCCGAGACCGCCTTCTGCCACAGATTCCCTCTCACAGACCGGTACGCTCCCACAGAGCGGGCCTCCTCAGGGTGCCGTCGGCCAAGCAGTGTCGGCTGGCGACCCCCAGGGGGAGGGCCTTCTCTGTGGGTGCCCCCACCCTCT
>NW_015430611.1:0-1155 GCF_001527695.2 Protobothrops mucrosquamatus | reverse complement strand
TTTTCTTGCTAAACCCCTCCCTTATTTTGCAGTCATAAGTCACATCTTCCAATTAGCCTGGAGGGCAAAGATTCACTTCCATTCCTTTTCCCGGGCTTTCCTTATAAATCTCCTCCCTTTCTCTGTCATCTGAATTAACTCTAAAAATACCAGACAGTTCTGTATATCTTGTCAAAGCAATAATATCCCATATTAACAGCGTTGACAGCCACTCTTTTGAAGACAGCAAAGTCCACAATTTGGACCGAGAGGACCGCTGGTTTGAAAGAGGGGCCCAAGAGGCCATCTAGGTCAAAATTGAACAGCTCTCTCTCATCAGAGGGGGGAGGGACACGACATCATCTATCTCCAGTCTGAGTTGTGAGAATATGGCTTCTAGCTAGCTTCTCCTTCAATAGCTTGTTTCCCAAAGTCACGTTTAAGTAGCATCACCCAAACCCCATTTTTTTTTCCCTTCTTTCACATCTGTAGAGACTTTTCAACATCTTACCAAACACCTCCCTTCGACCAGTCCGCTCCCACAGAGAGGGCCTCCTTAGGGTGCCGTCGGCCAGACAATGCCGGCTGGCGACCCCCAGGGGGAGAGCCTTCTCTGTGGCAGCTCCTGCCCTCTGGAATGACCTACCCCCCCACCTACGTACAACTGCGGACCTGCGCCTTTTTCGCCAAGCCCTGAAGGCCCATCTATTCCGTGCGGCCGACCTGGCGTAGTTTTGATTTTGTTTTAGTGGGGGTTTTGTATGGGGTGTTTTTAGAACAGGCCTGTTATTTAATTTGATTTTAGAACAGAAACTTGTGTATATTTATCGTGGTTTTTAGTATCGCCTGTTCACCGCCCTGAGTCCTGTAAGGGAGATAGGGCAGTATATAAATTTAATAAATAATAATAATAATAATAATAATAATAATAATAATAATAATAATAATAATAATAATAATAATAATAATAATAATAATAATAATGTGAAATGCTGAGAGAAATGAGCTGGCCTAGTGCTTTTAAATTGGGGGATGACAAGGAAAGACCAGCTGCTGAATATTGCCAATTTAGAGAGGATTTTTATTCCCCCTGAGTAAGCAGCAAAATTTCTCTGACTTCATTTACTGGATACTGTCGCTTATGCAGTAACTCAGACTTTGGAAACGGGTCCCAAT
>NW_015430610.1:0-1155 GCF_001527695.2 Protobothrops mucrosquamatus | reverse complement strand
CCTTTTCTCAACATCCTTTTAACTTACTCTCTGACTCTCATTATGTGTGCCAACTTATTTTTAATCTTCCAGGTGCTTACATCACATTCAGGATTGACCCCAATTTTATGACTTTGTTTTTCCCTTGATAGCAGCTGCTACAAGATATTTTATTTTTCATATGCGCAGTCATTTTTCCCTTCCTGGGCCTATTTTTTTTAATGTTTTCTTAAACCCCGTATTTTTGCCACTAATCAACTATGGCAAATGGATGTTACCCATATTTTTTTTGGCTTCCTGGAAATGTGTTCATTGATCTATTGATACCTATTCAGGAACAATTTGGGCCACGCCCCACAGGAGAAACAGCTGCACATGTTGTTTCTCCATCATTTTTTTTTTTTTTTGGCTATTACAGCCTTGGGTAACCCCTTTTCCTTACAAACTGATAATGGGCCAGCCTATTTTTCAGTGGCTTTTTTACAATTTTGTACAACTTGGAATATTGTTTTTACTCATGGCTTTCCCTATCATTCCACGGGTCAAGCCATCGTGGAATGTGCTAATTGGTCCTTTAAGAACTGTCTTCACAAACAAATAAAAAAGGACGGATCTAGAGTACCCAATTTGTCATGGGTAACACAACAACAAAAACATTACACCAATTGAATATTTCCATTCAAAATTCGACCACTTATCAGAGACACTTTCAACAGAAAACAAGCCTGCCTCAGCCACTAGTATATTATTGGGCATTATCAGACAAAGCATGGATGGGACCGGTCCCTCTGATCACTTAGGGGCGAGACTACGCTGCTGTGCTTGCTCCTCCCAGAAATGGCCAAGGTGACTCTACAGATAGCACAGCGACCAATCCAATCCCGACATGCCAGTCGGCCAGTGACATGGGGAGATGTAAAGAACTTGAACACCAAAGCACAGGCAGTGCGACAACAGCAACAAGTAGAACAAATCCTCAGAGAACCTGTGTGCTACCATTTTTGCGGTTAACTGCAAATTCCTTAGCCATCATTTGTTTGTGTCTGATCATTAACATCTGCCCTTTGACAACAGCAACTGTCATCCCACCGCTGCCACCAATCATTCGAGCAACGAATGAAGCAAAATCTATGGGTGCAGCTGGCTAACATCACACAAAATAATGTATTTTGCTTA
>NW_015430609.1:0-1155 GCF_001527695.2 Protobothrops mucrosquamatus | reverse complement strand
GGTTGAATCAGTCATTCTTGTATCTCTAAAGGAAAAGCCACTCGGTGAAATTACATAAATAGCTAAGTGTGAATTTAACCCTGATTCTTTCCTATCCTAGTTCAGTATCTGAATTGCAACACTATGCTAATTCTCCTTTTTGGAGCTCACCTCCAGAACCATAATATTACAGTAACATTTAATAAAATTATTTGGACTTACATACAAGCTGGAAATGCAAGAGAAGATAGATGATAAGGTGCTACAAAGCATTTGAAGGAATATTCTTTTCAAAGTATTTGCATGAGCAAAAACTTGATGGAAGCGTTAAAGCAAGGATTGCAGATTTTTGATCTAATTGTATATTGCATTGCTTCATTCTTTCAGCATCATTGCTAAAAAAAATCCCAAAGTTAACCAAGTAATTTCATCTACTTTGTATTATCTGTTATTAATAAAATAAAATTATGGTTGCTGCTTATGTTTTGCTGCTTGAAAACTTCCCAGTAGTTTTTGGAAACCAGATGGGGAGCCATGAGCTTCATTACTTTGAATGAACCTTTGAACTATGGCTGTATGCCCACAATATTTATTGTTAACAAGCTAACTAAGACAAATGACCCCAATCTCTTCTTCCTATTTCAGGCTTCAAAATGATATCCTTGTTGACTTGTGGTATGAAAATTCTTCCTACTATCATTCCACGGGCAGCCAAATTCTGTAAGTTCTTCTCTTTTAGATAATCAAAATACCCAATGCAAGATTAGTTACTGGACTTTTATGCTGGCATGTTTGTTATAAAGGTTTTATTCATGTATAGTTAAAATAGTTCATTGTCTTTTTCTGAGCTTCTGCTTCGCTCTTTTTCTGATACAGCAGTTATCATATTTTTTTTTCCAAAAAAGTTTTATTGTTTTACAATAAAAAACAATTAAACATAAGTAAACACAATAGGAATTATAAGCCCCCCACCACCACCCCCGACTTCCCAAACCAAATCCCAGGATAATATTCATATAAAAGTAAACATATACTAATATCTCTAACTCCGCAATATATCTTAATACACAAGAAAATAAAAAAAGTAAACAAAATCATAATAAAGAAAAGTCTAAAAAACCTAAATTCTATTCTACCACATTATACTTCCACAATTAAAATACAAAAAATCTAGAA
>NW_015430608.1:0-1155 GCF_001527695.2 Protobothrops mucrosquamatus | reverse complement strand
CAAAGGCTGAATATGACTCAGTTTAAATGTAATTAAATTATATTAATTCTACTATATTAACAAGTATTTAATAATGTATCATTTTTGTTACATTAAAAGTTGATACTTGGGGGCAAATTTCTGAAATATTCTAGGGCTGCATCTGAAGCTTTCATGGCAGATAGCCGTGGGCTTTAGACTAGACATTTTTATGTTAGATCAGCGCTATCCATTGGCCTGGTCTGGGTTCTGAGATCCTATTTGCATGTATTCCCTTCAGTTAACATCACAATCATGTCAATAACTTAGATCTTCTTTCTGACATCAGCTTCAGTCGTCTGCAAAATTTGAATTGTGGTGTCCTGGATTCCATAAAGGTCTATTCTCTTGATTTCTGCAAACCTTCATGTTTCAGACTGATTTCTCCAGCTTTGATCCTTGGATATTTTTTTTTGTAGTTAGTATATTTTTTCTTATCTCACTAAATGCCTTCAGATTTGGTGTTTGCCTTAGCAACCGAATCTGGATGGTTATCATTAGACCCTGAGAATATTACTAAATTTCCTGCTTTTTTTGAAATAAAGGCCGTAGAACAAGCTTTCAATAAATATTGTAAGACAAAAATGGTACTCTGAATTGGAAGGTAGAAAACCAGACGGTGTGTGTGTGTGTGTGTGTGTGTGTGTGTGTGTGTAAAACAGGGATGGGTGAGAGAGCCAGGTCTGTTCATTGTTCACCAACACTGTTTCTTTAGGAAGAGACTGCCTCAGCAAAATCCCAAGTATTACTCCCATGCTGGGAATGGCCCAGCAGAAGAATGCAAGCTCATTAGGTTTGCTTAAAACAGCACTGTGTCGCAATGTCAAGAGAAAGGCAAAGTCTGGGAAACTTGGCAGGAAGTTGAATGTCCCTGTATTATTTTTCACATGACTTGGTGACGGTGATGGCATCTGAAAATTCTGGAGGATTTTGTTTTTCTTTTCCATCCATGAGATGAAATATTCTTTACATTGCTTGCTCAATAAAGAGACTCTGTGGTATGTCATTTGACAAACACAAGATTAGTTGAAAACTCCTACCAGCATTCTTTAGAATAGTTGGGAAGCTTCTTGGCCATCAGAATGTTGTTATTAATGTCAGATACATCACATTTCATATGAATACTTCAAGAAAGAG
>NW_015430607.1:0-1155 GCF_001527695.2 Protobothrops mucrosquamatus | reverse complement strand
TCTCTCTCATTCCTTCCTTCCTTCCTCTCCCTCCCTCCCTCCCTCCCATTCTCTCTCTCCTTCCTCCCTCTCTCCCTCCCATTCTTTTCTCCCTCCCATTCTCCCCTTCCTTCCTTCCTTCCTTCCTTCCTTCCTGCCTGCCTGCCTGCCTGCCTGCCTGCCTGCCTGCCTTCCTTCCTTCCTTCCTTCCTTCCTTCCTATCCCTGGAGGTTTTTAAGAAGAGACAGCCACTTATCTGGAATGGTATAGGTATGCTCAAGCAGGGGGTTGAATTAGAGGACCTCCAAGGTCCCTTCCAATTGTGTCATTCTATTATTCTGAGGTTTGCCTTTATTGTTTCTTCTCCTCCTCCTCCTCCTCCTCCTCCTCCTCCTCCTCCCCTCCATGACGAACACTTTCCTACCTCCGTCTAAATTTCCTTCCATTTTCTTTGCTCTGAGCGGATGCTCCTTTTATAGAGGTCTGCCATGTAGGGATTGAGACCCCCCCACACCTTTTGCTGCTTTGGGGGACCCCCTTTCTCCTTCTCCACCCCCACCCCCTGGCATTGCCCCATTGGATTCTTGTTTTGTGATTTCCAGCCTTGTTGCCTAGTCAAAAACGGTGCCCATTCTGCAGAAGAGAGAGGAGAAAAGAGAGCGCAGGTGTGTGTCATGTATGTGTTTCACTTTGAGAGCGGGCAACTAAATTTCATTTTTGATGTGTGTGCCGTTGTGCCCACAGTACAAAAAAAAAAATGGCAGAAAAGGTCATCAAATCAGGCGCAACTCGCTTAACAAACGCCTTGCTTAGCAATGGAAAATTGTGGTCGTAAAGCCGAGGACTACCTGACATTGAACCTTTGTATCCCGCCAGGAGATTCCACGTGCCCGGAAGGAGCCTCCGATTCCCAGCACAGCGGCGAGTCCGGCCGTCTCATGCATCCCGCCGGGAACGGCTTGCTACGAGGGATTATAAAAAAGGACCCCGTGTCCCTCTTGGCCGGAGGGCGCAAATACTCGGACCATTGCGAAGCGCGCGCTTCCAGGCCCGGCAAAAGCCGGATTCCCGGGCGGGACCACCGGCGGTATTACCACGAACATTGGCGGGCTGAATACCTGATGGATTTCAACGCGGCGCGGCACAGCATGATCTGCATGGTGTGTGGGAGCTCCC
>NW_015430606.1:0-1155 GCF_001527695.2 Protobothrops mucrosquamatus | reverse complement strand
ACTAGCAGCGGGAATACTGATGTACATCACAAAACTCCGGCTCTCCAAGCATAACGTATTAATGATGGGAGATAATCTTATTTAACAGATTTATCAGCGTTACTGTCTTCCTTTGACACATCAAGACTGACTTCTGGGGAGCGGAAGGAAGAGAATCCATTTATCCAGATCTGTGTCTTTTTTTTTTTAAGCCACTGAGGCACGTTCAGTACAGGTAGTCCTTGACTTACGACCACAGCGAGTGTCAGGAAATTTAACTGTCAGGAAATTCCTCCTTAGTTCTAGATTGCTTCTCTCTTTGGATAGTTTCCATCCGTTGCTTCTTGTCCTGCCTCCAGGCGCCTTGGAGAATAGCTTGACTCCCTCTTCTTTGGGGCAGCCCCTAGATATTGGAAGACTGCTATCATGTCCCCCCTCATCCTTCTCTTCGTTAAACTAGATATACCCAGTTCCAGCAAACTTTCTTTACATGTTTTAGCCTCCAGCCCCCTGATCATCTTTTTTATAATTTTATAATTTTCCTGGTGGTCGTGTATTTTATGTCAGGCAATATGAATTTACCCAGGAATCAGTGTTTTATTTTTAGTACTCTTAGCAACATACTCAAAGCCTCATCTTTGTTGCTCTTCTCTGCACTCTTTCCAGAGTCTCAACATCTTTTTTATATCGTGGTGACCAAAACTGGATGCTGTATCCCAACTATGGTCCAACCTATCCATTCAATGTGTTTTACCTATAAATATTCCTGGCCCATCTCTTCCTTCCTCCCGAGCTTTTGGCCTGCAGATGTAATTAGTTAATTAATTTAATTAATTTAATTTAACGAGCAGCTAACTAACCTGCCTAGCTTTCCTGTCTGTCTTTTGAGGGGCTGTTCAAATCTTCTCTGTCCATCCACAGCTCACATAAGCAAATGCTTTTAGCGTTTGCTTCCTCTCTTTCACTTATTGTTTCCCATTAGCAGAAAAATGTATTCCCGACCAAACTAGAAGCTTCTTCCAGGGCAAAAAAAACCCCCAAAACATTTGTTCCCTCAAAAGCTAATTTAATTCTGCTCCTGTCCTTCTCTGACCCAGTCAGTCATATCACTCAGCAGGGAGTTTGGGATTTTAAAAGCCAGAAAAATGCATTATGTCTGGAAGCGGGGGGGGGGGG
>NW_015430605.1:0-1155 GCF_001527695.2 Protobothrops mucrosquamatus | reverse complement strand
TGAGCTGGACGGAGAGACTTGTGACCAACCTCTGAAGTTGGCCATCAAGCTGTCTCCCTTGCCTGCCCAGCCATCCTTCTCCTTTCCAAAGACATCCAAGCCAACTCCACAAATTGAAGGGCGAAAGGACCACCACAAAAGACCAGGTCCTGTTCCACCCATTTCTTTGCAAAGCCCTGGGAGATGCGAAGCTGTGGCAATGCAGAAGATCATACATAGCTAGAGAAACACAGATCAAACCAGGTAAGGAATGGTCAGAGGGCGCCTAGTGTCCTTGAATGAATGCAGGGCTCCTGGGTCAGGGGGCTTACACCCCAAAGTGTTCGAGAACTGGCAGGGCCATTGACTGAAATCTTTGCAGGGCAAAGAAAATAAACATGAACAGTGAAATTTGCAAAACCAACATGATTTGTTTTAAAAAGGTCATGCCAGACAAATTTTACAGCTTCTTTTTGACAGTGGGATTAAGTTAGTGGACCAAGGCAATGCTGTGGATGGGATGTACATGGACTTCATGATGCATTTGATCAAGTAGACCACAGCCTCCTTCTTGTTGAACTGGAACAAGGTGGAATCGCAGAATAATAAAACAACAGAATAACTGAGTTGGAAGGGACCTTGGAGATCATCTAGTCCAACCCCCTGCTCAAGCAGGACACCCTATATCATTTCAGGCAAATGGTTGCCTAATCTCTTCTTAAAACCCCCCAGTGTTGGAGCACCCACAACTTCTGGTGGCAAGCCATTCTACCGATTAATTGTTCTCACTGTCAGGAAGTTTCTCCTTAGTTCCAGGTTGCTTCTCTCCTTGGTCAGTTTCCATCCGTTGCTTCTTGTCCTGCCTTCTTCAGGCGCTTTGGAGGATAGCTTGACTCCCTCTTCTTTGGGGCAGCCCCTGAGATATTGGAACACTGCTATCATGTCCCCCCTAATCCTTCTTTTCACTAGACTAGACACACCCAATTCCTGCAACGGTTCTTCGTATGTTTTAGCCTCCACCCCCACCCCCCCCCATCCTCCTGGTTGCTCTTCTCTGCACTCTTTCCAGCATCTCAACACCTTTTTTATATTGTGGTGACCAGAACTGGACACAGTATTCCAAGTGTGGACTTACTAAGGGTTTGTAAAGTGGTACTAGAACTTCACATGATCTTA
>NW_015430604.1:0-1155 GCF_001527695.2 Protobothrops mucrosquamatus | reverse complement strand
TGATGAAAAGCCCCCCTGGCCACGGCCGTCACATGATCGTCTAAAGACAGCCGAGCATCCAGGAGGACGCCCAGGTTGCGAGCCCTCTCCGCGGGGGCTAATGACTCGCCCCCGATAGCCAGAGATGGAACCAACTGGCTATGACGTGACGCCGGAAACCACAGCCACTCGGTCTTGGACGGGTTGAGACGAAGCCTGTCTTGATGAAACAGCCAATCTTCTTTAATATTCAAATTACTCGCTGACTTTGGGACATTTTAATCTATTTCTAATTTCTGAAGCAGAAAAAATGAATACATTAAAACTACAGATAAAAGACAGTCATATTAGGAAGAGGGTGGGAAATGATATTTCTTCCATAGTGGATACGTGCCCTATACTAGCCAAGGGCCTACAGAAAAGCCAGGTCTTTAGGGCTCTCTTGAAGAACAGACAAGGTTAGGGCTGTCCAAATGTTGCAAGGTTAGTGGTGGTGTGTGTGTGGGACTGATTCTTGAGAGTGTTAATACTTAGTTGAATTCATTTTCTCTTCCACCCACGTAATATTTCCTGTGGTATTGGCTGCCACACAATTCTAAAGCACAATAGAGCCGCCCCCATGCTTAATGATTGGCAAGGTGTTATTTTCCTCAAAGGCACCTTCCTTTTGCTCCAAATGTATCATAATGTTTGTGGCTGAACAAATCAATTTTTGTTTCCCCATTAGCCCAAAGTCCATAGTTCCAAAATATTCTAGGCTTGTCAAGGCTCTCTTTTGCATATTTTATGTGGCTTTTGTAAAATTGGAGAATAGATTTCCTTCTGACCATTCTCATCTACATATAAGCAATCCTGTGCTGTGGACCTGTTGGATAACCACTCTAGTGTTAACTTTTCAGCAGATCATTTGTAGAGATCTCTTTTGCAGATCTCACCAGTTTTCAGTTAAAACATTTTTTTTCCTTAGTCTTCAGGACACCAAATCTTTTTCCTGTCAAAGGTCACATTCTGCCTTTGAATAACATGTCAGGGAGGTCCCTGGGAGCAGGAACCTGATGAAAACTAAATTTGATTTAAATGTCAATTAACACCAGGTATTTCCCTAATGCAGACATCGCTTTTCAAAGTGTGGTGCATTTGAAGGTTAGCTGCTGCTAGGGAGGAACTGTTTGTCTG
>NW_015430603.1:0-1155 GCF_001527695.2 Protobothrops mucrosquamatus | reverse complement strand
GGAGTGTGTGTTTAAATTACTATACCAAGGTCCTTTAGAATCATAGATAATTTTAAAAGAGGTTAAGAGAAGTGGTATCATAGAACATTTTAGAGGCAGCTTTGGGCATAAAACAGGAAAGAAAGTGTAAAACTATTTGAAGACTTACAAATAGCTGTGTTGGAAACTGGAAGGATACAGATTGATAAAAAAGCCATTGTGGGACCCAATAATTTTGGCCAGGTTTTGTCCACCCTTTCCTAAAGTTGTTGGGAAGGTAGTCAGGCTACAATTCCAGACAAATCTAGAGAATTATCTGAAGCTGTTTCAGTCAGTTTTCAAATAGAGACCTACTGTAGTACAGAAGTAGCATTCATCTTACTTATCAATGACATTTGGAGAAACACAGCAGAGTTATGGATCTGTCCCACAGAATGCACTTCTTTATGAAATGATAGATCTCAAACCTACATTGTAAATCTGTGACCATAATATATATCTCAAAAACAACAACTTTCTATGTTGTGAACATTTTTTTTGCTTGAAATCATTGGTCAACTAGGCTTTTAAAAATGCAACAGTCTGCATATGATATTGAGCAGAAGAAAACTCCAGATTATATTATATATACTAAGCATCTTTTGAATCACCGTCAGCTCTGTTTTTTAATCTTATGAGCCCATTAATTCCTCTTTAGAAGTACAATTTTTTAAAAAAAATCTTTCTAGTATGGTAGTTCATTTATGTAAACAGAATCTAATTATGTAGTCCAGTAAAGGCCTGCTCTATATAATCCTTTTCTGAATAAAAGTTATGAACAAATTTCAGTCAGTGACTCCATAATACCATTTACTATGTTAACTTTCAATTTTTTGCACTGAATTCTTTCATGGCTTGTCTTTTGGCAACTTCAGTGTTCAAGTCGAACGATTAATTGATTTCCACTGCTTTCAGGTAGGGAATAGGTAGTTGATGATTAAAGAGAGAGAGAGAGAGAGAGAGAGAGAGAGAGAGAGAGAGAGAGAGAGAGAGAGAGAGAGAGAGAGAGAGAGAGAGAGAGAGAGAGAGAGAGAGAGAGAGAGAGAGAGAGAGAGAGAGAGAGAGAGAGAGAGAGAGAGAGAGAGAGAGAGAGAGAGAGAGAGAGAGAGAGAGAGAGAGAGAGAGAGAGAGAGAGAG
>NW_015430602.1:0-1155 GCF_001527695.2 Protobothrops mucrosquamatus | reverse complement strand
CAGATGGCGCTGTTTTTCAAAAAAAGCATGTTTTTACCTGTCACAGGTGTGACATCTATATAATAGTAGGTATATAAAAACACGCGCGTATTCGAATGCAACGTTGTGTCAAAATTTCAAAGCAATCGGTGAAGAACTTTCGGAGATTTAAGATTTTGAACAAACGAACATTTACATTTTTATTTATATAGATTAGATTTCTAGTATTGCTCTAATTTGTTATAGCATATAATGTTTGTGAATAAAATTACACTGTTAAGCAGATATCCTTAGTTTAAAGTTTATATTAATTTTTAGTTTTTTTCTTTAACAAATTACATATTGCATTTCATAATTTCACAACATTACATATTGCATTTCATAACTTCACAAATAACTAGTGATATACCAAAAAACAATCTACGTGACATTTGAGATCCTATGTTTATTTACTCGTAGTTTACTGTTTATATTTTGTTATTTTTCTATGTCTCATCTTTCTTGGTTTCTATTTTTAAAAATGCTTAATAAAAATAGTTTGAAAAACTTGAGCAAGCTAGAAATAAGCCATGCCTTGCTCGATATTAGTTTGGTGAATAAATCACAATTTGCAAGGTGACCAGTATGAGCGATATGTTAAAGTTCTACAGCTGGGTTGATATAGCTGAAAAACTGCTATAATTGAGAAAACGTCCTGAATGCCAGGCAATTAAGGGGGTATGTTGGGGGAGGGGAAAGAAGTCAAACTGTCAAAATGACAGGCATAACTGCATGTAAAGAGCATGGCTTTAACTTCCAGCGGAGGCATGGTGAGCCAAACCTGACTCTTAGAGAGTGGAGACAATAATCATGGTAAAGATTGAAGAACTTGAGACTAGTTCTTTGGAATTTCTCTGGACAAGGAGAGGACAGTAGATTCTCCCATGTATACTCTGCATGACTGCAGCATGCAAGAAGACTGTAGGACTGTAATCTCCCATGGGTATGAGTGCTAGGATATGAAGGGAAACATCACCAATATATTAAAGATTAAGATTTTCAGCAATGAAAGGAAGGAATATAAAGTTGGTTGATTTGATCAAGGTTAAAATGACATTTTTTAATGAAATTCTGGCAACCCTTGATGGACTTTTTGCTAACAATCGAACTGAAAAGTTGATGTCTTATAGATTTACT
>NW_015430601.1:0-1155 GCF_001527695.2 Protobothrops mucrosquamatus | reverse complement strand
CTTTCCTTCTCCTTCTCCTCCATATGTTGTATGGCTGAAAATCTGAATGGTTGATATGAGACGCTGCCCATCATGCCACTGAATATGAAACCTACTGTGAACTGTAATATGAAATAGCAGCATGTTAGCTCTTTCCACAACCAGGTAATTTTCTTAATAATTGGAACCCAGGGCTCCAGTCACTACACTGGGGGGGGGGGGAATAAAGTACAGACACCCAGAAAGCACTAAAATTCTACCTCAAGCTGTCATAATCTGATCTCTGAGTAATTCCACTAGGTCAGGAAGAATGTTTGTTGAAGGAGATCATGGAAAAAACTATGGGCTGGCAGGATGTCAGAGTTGCCTCAGAATAACAGATTTTGAAGTGCCTGTGGAGGTCTTCTAGTCCAACCCCTGCTCAAGCAGGTGACCCTATATAATTTCAGAGAAATGATTGTCCAGTCTCTTCTTAAAAGCTTCCAGTGATGGAGCACCCACAACTACTGAAGGCAAGCTGTTCCACTGGTTAATTATTCTCACCATTCAGAAATTTCTCTTTAGTGCTAGGTTGGTCTTTTTGATCAGTTTCCATCCATTGCTTCTTGTCCTGCCTTCAGATGCTTTGGAGATTAGGTTGAGCTCCTCTTCTTTGGGTCAACCCCTTAGATATTGGAAGACTGCTATCATGTCAGCCCTAATCCTTCTTTTCATTAATCTAGACATACCCAATTCCTGCAACTTTCTTCATATGTTTTAGCCTCCAGTCCCCTAATCATCTTTGTTGCTCTTCTCTGCACTGTTTCTAGAATCTCCTCCTTCTTCTCATAGCAGGTCCTTCTTCTACAGCAGGTCTTCCTGGGTTGGCATTGTCCTCTGTCCTAAGGGCAAAAAAAAAAAAGAAGAAGAATAACCAAGAGTGAATTTTTGTGAAGTCTCTAATTCTGTTAAATGTTTCAACACTGTCCTAAATCTATTTTATTTATTTATTTATTTATTTTTCATAATTTATATGCCGCCCTTCTCCCCACGGGACTCAGGGCGGCTCACAGCATATTAAAATAACACAACACTAACAACACAACACAACATTTCCCCTATAAAAGCCAATTAAAACCAAATATTTGTAGCTGTGACATTATTAAAATCATTAAAAATTATCCCTATTTAAAATTC
>NW_015430600.1:0-1156 GCF_001527695.2 Protobothrops mucrosquamatus | reverse complement strand
CCAGACCATAATAAAAGCTAATCTTTTCAATGGGAGATTGGAATGGAGATGAAATATTGGAGAGATTTCTGGCTACCACCTCTATATAAGTGGTAATATCGCTGCCCAATCTAAATCCATAAACGATTCTGGCTTGAATACTCCTATGTCTATTCACAGTCTTATTTTCAGCCAAGGTAGTTCATACTCTAGTACATATTATCTGAGATTACAGTTTGTGACAACCTTTGGATGACCCAGAAAGATTACCAGCACTTATTACAGAGAAAGTTAAAATTAGAATTTGCACTGAAATTCAGTTTCAAGATGCAAAAATGACTTGATTTGGTCTGAAATGGATCCATAAATTTAGAATCTTTGCATAACTTCTAAATAGTTCTTAAAAAAACAATATTTCCCCTAAAGCCTTACCTGTAGCCAGATATATTCCTGAAATATACTGTCTTTCTATTAGTCTCTCCTGGATTAAAAAAAAATCTATGACATCTAGACATTGATTTTAACCATTAACCTAGTTTCAGGAACCAACCTGTGCTATTTTAAAGCCCAAAGAATTAATAAATGCTGTTGTAATTCTGTCTTGGTGAATTCAGATAAAAAGTTCAGAAAAATCTGATAATAGCTTTTTTTTTTCTTCTTGAACTTTGGATATCACAGTTTATATTTTTGGCTAAGATCAGGTAGTGCATCTGTATGTCTGTGTTGGAGTCTCAGTCTCATCTGCCTCAGATCATTCTTCATTTGTGGAATCCTTGTGGCTCTCTGAGCTTGGTTGTTTCCTTGCAGACTTTTCATTATCCAACTAGGTCAGGGGTCTTCAAACGTGGCCCTTTTATGACTTGTGGGCTTCAACTCCCAGAATTCCTCAGCCAGCTTGCCTGGCTGAGGAATTCTGGGAGTTGAAGTCCACAAGTCATAAAAGGGCCAAGTTTGAAGACCCCTGAACTAGGTAACATCATCAGTACTAGAAGAGTTTTTCCCTCTGTTGATATACAGTGGCTTGTCTTGTAGTGTTGGTGTTGGTGGGAGTGTTGTTTTCTTCTTGGTGGTTCCTTGATTGGATTGTTGTTTATTATTTGTCTAAGTTGGCAGTTCCTCAACTGAGATACCACTTATTGCTTGGTTGTTGGTCTAGTATTAATCTCGCTTTTAATCC
>NW_015430599.1:0-1156 GCF_001527695.2 Protobothrops mucrosquamatus | reverse complement strand
CCTCTTATCTTTATGTGAATTGGGAAGGGTGATGTCTGAGGCATTTTCTTAGTCAGTGTTCAGGTTTTCGTTATCAGATCACTGCCTTGACAATTGCAGAGGGCACAGTGAATGACCTTGAGGGACAGAAGGTAATGGTTAGATAAAAGGAGCCTGAGTCTTGGACATGAGTATGACCAATAAAGGAGAATATCTGTAGCTCAGGGATGAAATGAAGGGTCCTTTGTACTCTTTGAGCTTGGTTGTTTTCTTGCAGATGTTTTATTACCCAAACTAGGTAACATCATACAGCAGCAAGGACCCTACATGAGTATTAACATAACTTGAGTAAACATTTCAGTCAAGCCCCTCTCTGCTTCTTAAAAAAGGAGGGGGGAAAACATATTCAGACTTGCAAGATTCTGTTACTATATCTTTAAAATAAAAGTAGTAGTGACCTATGTGTCATTGGTTTCCTAGCCTGATTTATCATGAAGGGGCTTGCCGCAATGGATTTTCCCTTTGACCTTCAGACCCTATTCTTACCCCATCTATCTATACTGTGTATTTGGGACAGTGACATGTCAAAATAAGGGCAATTCCAAACAGCCACTAGTTTTATTTCCTAAAATTTCTGAAACAGTGTTATCTCATTCCACGTGTGTAATTTCTGTTACCCTTGTTGGCATGTACAGAGTTTTTCAAAAATTTCTCACTGCTTCTAAAAGTAAGGCATCATAATTACTAGTAAACTTCCCTCTGATCCCATGAAAGGGAAAAGGACATGTGTGAGATAGGTGGGGAGAATAGAGCTGCTCCTGTGCTTTAAAGGTAACACTTAACATAAAATGAAGGCAAGACACAACAGGTTATGGGCCGATCTGAAGAACCAAGAGTTAAGTTGAAGTGAAAGTTCCCACCAGTGATGGAGGACTGGAGATTGAAGGTTTCGCATCTTGCTGAAATGGCAAAAATTTCGGCTTATCTGAAGGATCACTCAAATGAACAATTTTTATCAATATGGAGAAGATGGATTGTTTATATTCAAAATAAGCATAGAATGGTGGAATATAATTTAGGTTTTTAGATAAAAAAGTTTTTCTTTTTTTTTTTATATATATTTCACCTACTTATGTAGAATAATATTTTGTGGAGTTAGGGATATTAATATTAGTTT
>NW_015430598.1:0-1156 GCF_001527695.2 Protobothrops mucrosquamatus | reverse complement strand
TAGGAACCTCAAGAAATACATAGCTTTCTACTTAACTCTTTCACACAAAATAGCAGATCAGAGTTCTCGCCTTTCATCCTGGCCAGGCATAAAACTTCACACAGCTCCTTTCTTTCTCTCTCTCTTTCCCTCTCTTCCATCTGATTATTTCCATTCTTTTAACACCTTCTATTGTCCTTCTAATTACTAAGAAACTAGCTTTCTTCACCCTTTCTTGCTTTTACACCAGACACAAAAAAAATTCCAAGTGCTTCACCCCAGGCAAAACAATCATTCTTATTTTCAAGGAGCTTTTCAAAGCCAATGAGCTCCATTTCCCAATTTTCCTTTTGGAATAAGACCTTGTTGTTTTTGTATATTACTGTTAGAGGGTCTCTCCCTCCCCCCTCCCCTCTTTTAGAAATGAGTCAACACAAATGAGTCAACACAAACCCCAAACACACAAACCCTTAAACATCATTTCCACTTTAAATTTCCACTTTTACTCTTTTGGGGCAACTTGTAGCTTGTTCTCCAGGCAGTGGGGAAATGCAAGGAGCGTTTCTGATAGACCTTAACCACTGCCTATCCATTCCCCACTGCTCTAAGCCAAGCTGAGAAGCCCAATTTAATTTATTGGCTGGCCAAACATGTACTTAGGCCAGATATATACTGTAATGTATCATCCTTCCTTTGTTCAAATGCCTTGTTTAAAGCATTGACTTAAAATACTTCAACATTCTCCCTAAGGGATTCCCATCTCCCTAAGGGGGTTCATTCCAGAATGTAAATACCTTTCCTCTTTTTCCTTATTGGCCTGCACACTGGCCGGGGAGGCGTCCCTCCTCTTCAAACTCTTATTGCCCATTAATACCCCTCTGATATATAGATACCCCTCTGGTATCTTACCTGTCAGGCTGAGTTGAAGTCCTTCCTTAAGTCGGCCGACTTTCCCTTAGGTCCTGGCTTTTTGTCTCAGGATTTCCGATTCCTCCTTGTTTGAGCAGGGGCAATCCGACCTTTAGGGCTGGGAAAAACTTACCCAGGTGCGCACTCCCCTTTCGAATATCCCCGGCTGCCAAAGATGGAACGGATGCAAATCCCGGAGGAGCCCCCAAGGCTGTTATGTGCTCCTGGCTACTTTCCTTCGTGACCAGAGGCAAGCTCGCCTGACCAA
>NW_015430597.1:0-1156 GCF_001527695.2 Protobothrops mucrosquamatus | reverse complement strand
TCAACAACCTATATGTTTGAAAGAGAATGTGCCTACAGTGATAAGAAACAAAGAGGGTGCATCGGTCCAAAGGGGTCCAAAGATTTGGTCTTGGTTTGCTCTCCTAAAGTCACCCATTCTTATAGGGCCCCTATAGAGGTATCCATGTTGTAAGGGGTCAACAGCATCAAAATGGTGGGCATGGCCAGGCAATTGAAGCCGTAGCCCAGTGATGGCGAACCTTTTAGAGACCAAGTGCCCAAACTGCAACCCAAAACCCACTTATGCATCATCGTGCTGGGTAGGTGTGGCCCATTGGGTGGGTGTGGCCCATTGGGTGGGCATGGCCCATTGGGTGGGCGTGGCTGCGGTGGTAACGATAGACTGGGTGGGACTAAAAAGTTCAATCAATCAATTCCAACTTTGCGAGATCTTTTTTTTCCCCGTGAAAAGTTGAAATTGATTGATTGAATCTTTTTTTTTTTTTTTGCACACGGCGGCAGAGGCCTAAAGGTTTTATAAAACCCAGCTGAAGGCCTAGGACTGGGGCGACGGTGCACGTGCCCACAGAGAGGGCTCTGAGTGCCGCCTTTGGCACCCGTGCCATAGGTTCACCACCACTGCCCTAACCCCTTTTGAACATGTGGTGCATAAATTGTACACTTGCAAAACAGGGGAATGGCTCTAATTCCCGTGTTGCACTTACCATTTTGATGCTGTTCATTTTCCCTGGAAGGTGACCCAGGGAATATATTATTATTATTATTATTATTATTATTATTATTATTATTATTATTATTATTATTATTATTATTATTATTATTATTATTATTATTATTATTATTATTATTATTATTATTATTATTATTATTATTTTATTTATTTATTTTATTTTTCCCATTTATACCCCGCCCTTCTCCCGAGGGACTCAGGGCGGCTTACAGGTAAATAAAAACAGTATAATACAATAAATATCTTTAAAAGCCAAATTAAAATATATATTAAATAACCTGTATTAAATTTAATATTATAAAATCCCTTTAAAATCCCTATAAAATCCCCCCCTAGGCCAATCCCGCTTGATGGAAAAGCCATGTCTTGAGGGCACGGCGGAAGGAGGGGAGATCCGGAATAATCCGGATCTCTGGGGGGAGTTCGTTCCACAGGGTGGGGGCTC
>NW_015430596.1:0-1156 GCF_001527695.2 Protobothrops mucrosquamatus | reverse complement strand
TCTCCTGCGCGAGCTGCACTGGCTGCCGGTGGCCTTCCGGGTGCGCTTCAAGGTGTTAGTAACAACTTTTAAAGCGCTCCATGGCAATGGACCTAGGTATTTGCAAGACCGCCTCCTACCAAACACCTCCCTTCGACCAGTCTGCTCCCACAGAGAGGGCCTCCTTAGAGTGCCGTCGGCCAGACAATGCCGGCTGGCGGCCCCCAGGGGGAGAGCCTTCTCTGTGGCAGCTCCTGCCCTCTGGAATGACCTACCCCCCGACCTACGTACAGTTGCGGACCTGCGCCTTTTTCGCCGAGCCCTGAAGGCCCATCTATTCCGTGCAGCCGGCCTGGCGTAGTTCGATTATGTTTCAGTGGGGGTTTTTGTATGGGTGTGTTTTTAGAACAGGCCTGTTATTTAATTCGATTTTAGAACAGAAACTATTTATTATCGTGGTTTTTAGTATTGCCTGTTCACCACCCTGAGTCCCGTAAGGGAGATAGGGCGGTATATAAATTTAATAAATAAATAAATAAATAATAAATAACTCCAGGTACAACCGATTTTAGATGAGCTTGAAATCCGCGATATCGTCCAACCATGGATGCAGCTCCGTCTGTTGCACATGCCATGACGTTTGTCAAAGGGATGTTTTTCTTATTAAAAAACTCTTCAACCTTTTTAAATATCGAAGAACCTTTTGTGTCGGTGACTAAATTTCGAACAAATAACAGTTCTTCCCCGATCTCTTCATTTCCGTTGATGAAATGGACATAAGCCAATAACAAGGCTTCATTTTCATGAATCGTTGACTCGTCAATCTGCATCATGAATTCTGTATTTTTCAAGGTGTCAATAAGCCTTTCTTCCACATCAGCAGCCGTTTCATCAATTCTTTTTGATACGGTGTCATTGCTCAAAGGAATCGATTGTGTGATAGTGCTTGCGCTGGGCCCCAACATGGTGGCAACAATGTGTTTCACTGCTGGTAAAATCAGCGTTTCTCCGATAGTGTGAGGTTTGCCACATTTTGCTATCAACAAAGATACTTCATAGGAACAAATGAGCCCCTTGTCGGCATTGAGTCTAGACTGCTGGTTTTAACAGAAACAGAAATTAAATAATGCAGAAACAGATATGTACTTCAATAGTTTCTTTCTAGATTTGTCACTCT
>NW_015430595.1:0-1156 GCF_001527695.2 Protobothrops mucrosquamatus | reverse complement strand
TTATTATTATTATTATTATTATTATTATTATTATTATTATTATTATTATTATTATTATTATTATTATTATTATTATTATTATTATTATTATTATCCTGAACAGGAGTATCCAATCTTGGCAACTTTAAGTTTTGTGGGCTTAGCTAAATGTCTAGGGGCTTCAAATCTCAGAATTCCCCAACATAGCTGGCTGGGGAATTCTGAGAGTTGAAGTCCACAAATCTTAAGGTTGCCAAAATTGGGCACCCCTGAACTAGAATATTCAAAATGCTCAAGTGAGAACTCTTTTCCATTATACTAGATGTAACCTAGGACAGAAGACCTTCTGTCTATAGAATCTGCTAATTCCATTTTTCCTTTTATTTGTTGTCCTTGAGCCAGTCCTTCCCTCCAGGTTCTTGGTTTTCAATATTGTAAGTGCTGAAAACTTTCAATTAAATAAAGAGAAAACATATACGAAGCCCCCTTTATCATTAAGGCTTATTAAGGCCTTTCCAAGTGATCACCTGCTGTTAAGGTTTTCCATGAAAGATTAGCAAAATTAAGCAAATTTGGAATGCCTTCGCTAAGCTGCTCCAATACTGTGTCCCAATCAGCACTGCAAATGAGGTTACAGAACAGCAGAGAAAAGCTTCAGACAATATACTCTTACTTCACCATCCCAACTCAACAGTCAGCCTGAGTTATAGGTTAAATCATGGCACTCCAAACATTTAATCCCTTTCTCAGGATGTGACTAGTCCTGGGATAAGATTCTCACACAAGATTAGAAATTTTATTGCAGAAAAGAATGTTGTTTCTAACGTAACTGACTGCCCCAAAGGAAGGAATTCAAACTCTTATCTAGCTACATTTGAACTTTTTGTTTTGTTCTCCTGCCTTTCTGACATTTGGCAGATCTCTGGATGGCCTCGGAAGGCAACTGGGATGTTTTCATAATAGCTCTCTTTAGCATGGGTAAAGGTTGAGCCAGGAGGCATCAAAAGTACTTTTCAGCCCTATTATTCTATGATATTTTCGTCCTCGTATTTACCTCCATTACTGTATATTATATTTCTCTGAATTGCCACAAATTCAGAAGCATGAGCAGAAACTAAAGCTTTGTCAAAATGGCAAAACGTGTGTCATTATGTTACACATTTACAAGTGATATCAC
>NW_015430594.1:0-1156 GCF_001527695.2 Protobothrops mucrosquamatus | reverse complement strand
TTGTCTAAGTTCTCAATATGATATGTCTGTAGATCAGTTCCTGTTGCTTTTGGAGTTACAGGTGTTTTAGTTGGCATCAATATCTGTTTGTCAAAGTTCTCCGTAAGTTGTACATGTCATGTGTCTGATTAACGAAACACTTAAAAGGACTTTCAGGCATATTTTTTCCTAAAAGCATTTATTAAGGTTACAGAGACGTCAGTACAGCATGGTGGAAATGCTTAGGTCTGGCTTCTCTTCCGTTACGCATACATTCCAAGCATTTTTCCCTGCCTCTATTTTGGGGTCATGGTTCACATCTTCCAATTAACTTGGAAGATGTGATTTACTTCTGGTTTGGGCTATCCTTATTCTCCTCCCTTTTTCCCAGTTGCTGGTTTAACTATATAAATACCAGACAGTTCTGCATATTGTCAAAGCAAGAATATACAGTATTTGCAGCATTGACAGTACATGCTGTTGAGTAGAATCCTCTTTGATGTTAAATTGTTCCTCTTCTATTATTTTTTGGTTTGTAAATTGAACAGTTGGGGTCTGGGGTTCAATCTGTAGTTTGGTGAAAACATCTTTGGCTTTCACTCGGGATTTTATTAGCTCGGTGGCTTCAAGGATTTTTTGAAATATAAGTTTATAATTAAGTTGTGGGTAGATTCCCTCCATTTCCATGGTGATTAGTGATAGTCTTTTGGTGGAGGCTATGTTTAGTAAAGATCAGCCAATGTCCACCTCCACGCTTTCTAAAGCTGTTTTCACCACCCAGCTGTTTCCAAATCTTATCTTTTTTGATGGTATGAAGGGCGAATCAAGAGAGTCAACAGGCCTCACAATTGAAAAAAAAGAGAAGAAAAAAAATTCAATTGCTGTGCCAGTTTTTGCCACAAGATGTCCCCTTTCGACCACAAAATCTTTCCCCAGATGCCAGTTAGTCTTTTATTTGATTAAAAGAAGCCGAAAAAAGAGGATATTTTCCAAAATAAATGGTTAGAGAAATAATAAGTCTCAGGAATTAGATCTTTTAAAATCCCAAAGGTATCCGAAGATCAAAAATCCAGTTATTTAGTTCTTAAAATTACTTATTTTTTTCTTTCCTTCAATGTTTAAATTCCCAAGTATAGAAACGCTGCTGCATTGAAAGCAGGGGAGAGGTTTGAAAAGG
>NW_015430593.1:0-1156 GCF_001527695.2 Protobothrops mucrosquamatus | reverse complement strand
GAGTCATAAAAGAGCCAAGGTTGCCTACCTCTGGCCTAGGCCTAGGCCGCTTTATGACTCGTGGACTTCAACTCCCAGAATTCCTGAGCCAGCATGGCTCAGCTTGGAAACCTCTCCCTTTCCCCTCAGCATGGCTGGCTCAGGAATTCTGGGAGTTGAAGTCCACGAGTCATAAAAGAGCCAAGGTTGCCTACCCCTGACTTAGACTGATATCCCGCTTCACAGTGTTTTACATCCCTCTCTAAGCGGCTTACAGAGTCAGCATATTTGCCCCCCAACAATCTGGGTCCTCATTTTACCGACCTCGGAAGGATGGAAAGCTGAGTCAGCCTTGAGCTGGTTCAGGATCGAACTCCCGGCAGTTGGCAGAGTCAGCCTGCAATGCCGCATTCGCTAAGCTTGTTGGATGAGTTTTGCTCCATTTTATGACCTTTCTTACCACACTGAATCACTGCGGTGGTTAAGTCAGTAGCGCAGTTGTTCAGTGGATCTGGCTTCCCCGTTGATTTTGCTCGTCACAAAAAGGGGATCACGTGACCCCGGGGCAACTGTCATAAATATGACCCTGTTGCCAAGCATCCCAAATTTTAATCCCATGAGCAAAGGGATGCTGCAACGGTCGTTAAGTGTGAAAAAGGGTCATAAGTCACTTTTTTTCTAACTTGAATGGTCACCAAATGAATGGTTGTAAGCCAAGGACTACCTGTAAGGCCACGGGCGAATGCCTTCAGCACAGTTCCGCCTCTTGTTTTGATTGTGTTTGTGTCTTAGCGGTAGCGCAAAACAAACCTCTCCCCCCCCCCCTTTGACAAACTCGTTGATTTATATTAGCAATCTGACCTGGGAACAGCCAATCATAAATATCTGTCGACATCATTCCTGCCCCAGAATTGCTGGCTTCTCTGCTTCCTTTCCATTTTTCTATCCTGAAAATAAATCTGCATCATTAAAAATAACTGTGGGTGATTCTCTGCCAGTCTCTAAGCAGATTGCGAAAGGGGCTGCAACAGAGACAATCCTGCCTGGGTGAATTTTGGCTATTCGAGTCTTTCAATTTGGTTTACGATGTCCCCTTTTCTTGCAAGAAACACACGTGAAAAGAGATTTTTCTGGGCTCACGGAATGTGTTTTCCAAAGAGAAATCAATTCAGCAAGC
>NW_015430592.1:0-1156 GCF_001527695.2 Protobothrops mucrosquamatus | reverse complement strand
CCACTTTTAGCATCTCTGTTTACATTTATAGATAGAACGGGCCATATGCCAAGAGATTGGGGATTAGCAATTATCATACCAATCTATAAAAAAGGTAGTAGAAATGAGCCTGGAAATTATAGACCCATTAGTCTTCTGAGTGTTATTAGTAAAATGTATGCCAAATATCTAAACTATAAACTTCAGGATTGGCTAATTTATTTTTTTGGGGGGGGATAATTAAAGATGAACAAGCTGGTTTTAGAGAAGGAAGATCAACAGTGGATCATATCTTGGTACTTCACCATCTAGTACAAAAATACACATTTAAAAAAAATCCTCTGTTTGTGGCCTTCCTTGATTTTAAGCAGGCCTTTGACTCAATATCTTGGAACACCCTATGGGAGAAATTAGAAGGCACTACTATTGATAAACACCTCCTTTTCCTCAAACAAAAATTATATGCCAATTCCACCTTGAAAGTGAGGTGTAAGCCACAAAGAAGATGGTGTCAAGCTATTTTACAAGGCACCTGAAGGCAGGACAAGAAGCAACAGGTGGAAACTAAGCAAGGAGAGAAGCAACCTAGAACTAAGGAGAAACTTCCTGACAGTTAGAACAATTAACCAGTGGAACAACCTGTCTCCAGAAGCGGTGAATGCTCCAACACTGGAGGTTTTTAAGAAGAGACTGGACAGCCATTTGTCCAAAATGGTATAGGGTTTCCTGCCTGAGCAGGGGGTTGGACTAGATGACCCCCAAGGTCCCTTCCAACTTTATTATTATTATTATTGTTGTTGTTGTTATTATTATTATTATTCTCAAGGGACTTTAACCAGCTCAGTAAGGGTACAAAAAGGGGTACGGCAGGGTTGCATCCTGTCTCCCTCCCTTTTTAACTTCTATATCAACCCCCTGATCGATCTCTTACAGAACCCTCATCTGCATCCACCCAATCTAGCACATTGCAAAATCCCGATTCTTCTGTATGCCGACGATGCGGTCATTATTTCGCAAACTCCTGTAGGACTGAAGAGAGCAATTAGGGCAACACTTGGCTACTGCAGACAGAACAAGTTGGTCCTTAACTTTGATAAATCAAAAATTTTAGTTTTTGCTAAAAGACCCAGCCAATACTCCTGGAAAATAGAAGGACATAGTTTGGAACAGGTTAGAA
>NW_015430591.1:0-1156 GCF_001527695.2 Protobothrops mucrosquamatus | reverse complement strand
CCTAAGTGGAATTTTCCCAAATAGGATTTTCCCATGTATTTTACCAGGAAACATGGATAGGGCAGCCTAGAAAAATCAGTGTCTTCCTAACCATTCCCAAGAACTCCGAGTTTGTTGGCAATGTCCATTTTCCTCTCCGAGGTCATGGTGACCTAACCCTTACCGTAAGTGGATTTTTCCCAAATAGGATTTTCCCATGCATTGTACCAGGAAACATAGATAGGACACAGTAGAAAGCTCACTGTCCTCCTAACCATTCCCAAACACTCCGAGTTTGTTGGCAATGTCCATTTTCCTCTCCAAGTTCATGGTGACCTAACCCTAACCCTAAATGGAATTTTCCCAAATAGGATTTTCCCATGTATTTTACCAGGAAACATAGATAGGGAATCCTAGAAAGGTCAGTGCCCTCCTAATCATTCCCAAGCACTCCGAGTTTCTTGGCAATGTCCATTTTCCTCTCCGAGTTCATGGTGACCTAACCCTAACCCTAAGTGGATTTTTCCCAAATAGGATTTTCCCATGTATTTTACCAGGAAACATGGATAGGGCAGCCTGGAAAAATCAGTGTCCTCCTAAACATTCCCAAGCACTCCGAGCTTGTTGGCAATGTCCATTTTCCTCTCCGAGTTCATGGTGACCTAACCCTAACCCTAAGTGGATTTTTCCCAAATATGATTTTCCCATGTATTGTACCAGGAAACATAGATAGGACACAGTAGAAAGCTCACTGTCCTCCTAACCATTCCCAAACACTCCGAGTTTGTTGGAAATGTCCATTTTCCTCTCCAAGTTCATGGTGACCTAACCCTAACCCTAAGTTGAATTTTCTCAAATAGGATTTTCCCATGTATTTTACCAGGAAACATAGATAGGGCAGCCTAGAAAAGTCAGTGCCCTCCTAATCATTCCCAAGCACTCGGAATTTCTTGGCGATGTCGATTTTACTCTCCGAGGTCATGGTGACCTAACCCTAACCCTAAGTGGATTTTTCCCAAATAGGATTTTCCCATGTATTTTACCAGGAAACATAGATAGGGAATCCTAGAAAGGTCAGTGCCCTCCTAATCATTCCCAAGCACTCCGAGTTTCTTGGCGATGTCGATTTTCCTCTCCGAGTTCATGGTGACCTAACCCTAACCCTAAGTGGAATTTT
>NW_015430590.1:0-1156 GCF_001527695.2 Protobothrops mucrosquamatus | reverse complement strand
AAAAACAGCTATGTATAATAGTGTCCATTTGTCCACTTTGTTGTATGGAAATGAAAATTGTCAGGAGAAATATAAAAGTAAATTGAATACAATGTCAATGGGGTACTTAGAAAGTGTGTGTGATCGAACAAGCAGAAATAGGACTAAGAATGAATGGATGCACATCTTTTGAAAAGATTCCCAAAACAAAGAGATTGGAACTTCCAAAATATTTAAGGAATTTATGAAATGTTGTAGGGATGTGGAGAAGCAAAAAAAGAAAATTGGGGAAATGTACAGTGAATGGTGTAAAAAAGCTTAAGCAATGTATTTCAGGGTTTCTATTTCTTTAGCTTATAATTTCTTATTCTTTTCTGTACTCTGTATAACACTATTTATCCCAAAGGGAAATGCTTGGTGGCTCTGCATCTATAGAGGACCAAGTCTGCTGAGTTGAATGAACTGTTTGGCTAAGGATGTCCATATACAGGTAATCCTTGACTTCTGACTACAATTGAGCCCAACATTTCTGTTGCTAAGCAAGACATTTTATGGCTTTTCTGGCCGTGGTTGTTAAGTGGATCACTGCAGTTCTTAAGTGAATCTGGCTTCCCCATTGTCTTTGCTTGTCAGAAGTTTGCAGAAGGTAATCACATGGCCCTGCAACCGTCACAAATATGAGTCAGTTGCCAAATGTCTGGATTTTGATCACATGATCATGGGGATTTTGCAGGGGTCATAAGTGTAAAAAATGATCATAAGTTACTTTTTTCAGTGCTGCTATAACTTTGAACTGTCACTAAATGAATTTTGTAGGTTGAAGACTACCTGTTCAGTATACCTGTTAGATTAGATCAAACAGAATTAGGGAGTGAAAAGCTTCTGGAACTAGAATGGATTTATGGGAAGCTACTCGTCATGTTGACTACTGGTATTTGAATTATGGGAATGACCCTGAAGTATCCTAACCTCTTACTTGGCCCCACCCATTCAGGCTGACCGGTGAGTTTGCTTTGATCAGGAGAATGATAACAAGTCTCTTATTTATTGGGTTTGCTGGATCCAGAAAAACTTCCTGATAGAAGGGTGTGTAACTTGGCTTTCTCTGTTCGGCTCACTTAGTTCCAGCTTTGGAAATGTTCCTTGGCCCCAACTATTCTTTTGATCACTTCTGTGA
>NW_015430589.1:0-1156 GCF_001527695.2 Protobothrops mucrosquamatus | reverse complement strand
GGCATGCATACTTAATTTATAATAAAAAAGTTGACAAGGCTTTTAAATCTCATATTTTAAGAAGTGCTTTATTGCGTGTCTGGAAAAAGTATTATTATAAGTTAAATTACAAAATACCAATCTGGGGGATTCCTGGACACGTGATAGAGGGGGTATCTATGGGTGTGAATTTGGATAGGATTTCTTATAAGGAATTACTAAAATTGGTAGGGAATGATTGGCAATTAAAATCGTTAGCTGAGTTAAAGCAAGAAAATATTGTAAAGTCTTGGTTTCAGTATACTCAATTATTGGTTAGGTGGAAGTTAGATCAAAAAGTTGGTATTACATTAATGGATGAGAATTTGGTAAAACAGATTAAAGATCAAAATCGAGCACATATAAAGAGAATTTATAATGTTTTAATAGAGATGGATTCGGAAATGGAATTAGTTAAAGATTGTATGGTAAAGTGGGCCCAAAATATTCAAGAACCGATTCCACTGGATATATGGGAGGTAATTTGGGTTAGAAATGTAAATTTTACCCAGGCCCAAAATTTAAGAGAAAATTTTTACAAAATGTTTTATAGATGGCATCTGGATCCTAAAAAGTTGTCTTGTATGTATCCTAATTTACAGCCCAAATGTTGGAGATGTGGTAGCTTGGATGCTACTTATTTTCATATTTGATGGACTTGCAGAAATATAAAAGCTTTTTGGATTAAGATTTGGTGGAACATTCAAAAGATTTTCAAGAGAAAGATAAAGTTCACTCCACAATTATTTTTGTTGGGTGTTATTACAGATTGTGATATTAAAGAAACTAACTTGATGTTGAATTTGATAACAGCTGCAAGGTTATTAGTAAGGCAATATTAGAAGAAGGATTGCTTGCCTACTATAGAAGAATGGACGCTTAAAGTGTCAAATTTAGCAGAAATGGCTAAGATTTCTGCCTATTTGAAGGATTACTCAGAAGAAAGATACATTTCGGTTTGGAGAAGATGGATAGATTATATTCAGAATAAATATGGGACTAAAAAGTTCCATTTAGCCTATGAGTAAATTTTAGAGTATTATTAGTATTAATAGTTTATTATAGTGAAATTTTTATTAGTTTTAATTATATGATATTATTATTACTTTTAGTATTAGTATTGTTTAACAATATGGAT
>NW_015430588.1:0-1156 GCF_001527695.2 Protobothrops mucrosquamatus | reverse complement strand
GGGGAAAGTCCGTTTATTTTTCACATTACAGGTAGTCCTCGCCTTAACGACCACAACTGAGCCCAGCATTTATGTTGCTAAGTGAGAAATGGGTTGAGTTTTGCCTTGTTTTTAATGACTTTTCTGGCCACATTTGTTAAGTGAGCGACGGCAGTTGTTAAGTGAGTCACATGGTTGTTAAGCGAATCCGGCTTCCCCACGGGCTTTGCTTGTCAGAAGGTCACAAAAGTGGATCGCAAGACCCCGGGACACCATCATAAATATGAGTCAGTTGCCAAACATCTGAATTCTGATCGTGAGACCCTGGGGATACCGTAGTGATCATAAGCGTTTGAAAAATGGTCGCAAGTCGTTTTGTCCAGCGCTGAGGTAACTTTGAACCATCGCTAAACAAACGGTTGTAAGTCGAGGACCACCTGTACAGCAAGCCAGAGTTTAGCCTGGATAAAAGCAAGCAGGGCACGGGGCCCTTTCAGGTGAGAGACCTTGTTACGGTGGTGGAATTAAAAAGACATTTACCTCAGAAGCCCTCGATGGAGATGGAGTGGGATGGAGGGGGACAATGGCAGACTGCTGGCCTCGTCACATAAGAGCGACAATCCCGCCGTTCACGGTTAGACACGCTGGTTAAAAACATCATGCCGAGGGTTGAGTTCTCGTGAGCGCGGCACAAAGAACTTCCCCCCCGCCCATGTTAAAGACGGTTAATGCTCCGAGAACTGAGAATTGTGTGGCCATAGGTGCCTTTTCTATGTGTGTTTGCGTTCTGGCAATAATTAGCAGGGGGCTTTGGACCTTCAGAGTTATGCAGGGAAGTGCTGAGCAACTGCTGGTGCGCATCGCACAGAGTTGTGGCTTCCAATAAAGGAGAATATTTATAGCCAGGGTTGATAGGAGGGGGGTCCTTAGTGCTCTCTGAGCTTGGCTGTTTTCTTGCAGACGTTTCACGACCCAACTAGGTAACATCATCATTGCTGGAAGGAAATAGGGAGGAGGAGGAGGAGGAGGAGGAGGAGGAGGAGGATACAGGATCCTTGGTGTTCTCTGAGCTTGGCTGTTTTCTTGTAGATGTTTCATAACCCAACTAGGTAACATCATCAGTGCTAGAAGGAAATAGGGAGGAGGAGGAGGAGGAGGAGGAGGAGGAGGAGGAGGA
>NW_015430587.1:0-1156 GCF_001527695.2 Protobothrops mucrosquamatus | reverse complement strand
GCTTTAAGTAGACTACCTAGGCCAGTGGTTCTCAACCTTTTTAATGCCGTGACCCCAACCGGTCGTAAGTCGAGGACTAAACCGGTCGTAAGTCGGGGACTAAACCGGTCGTAAGTCGAGGACTAAACCGGTCGTAAGTTGAGGACTACCCAACCGGTCGTAAGTCGAGGACTTTCCCTGCCCGGGAGCGCCGCGCATGTGTGGTTCTGCCCCCTGCACCGGCCGAGGCGTAGCTGGCAAGCGGCAGAGACAGAGCAGGCCGACCACCAGCTGGCCCAGCCCAAGGGAGGTAAGGCACCCGCTGGAAAAGGGGGAAAAAATGGCGGACAAAAAAATGGCGGACAAAAAAATGGCGGACAGCCTTGCTTGACGACCCCCGTGAAATGGTCGATCGACCCCAAATGGGGTCCCGACCCACAGGTTGAGAACTACTGACCTAGGCATACAGGAGCCGCTGAGTTTGCGTAAGGACTCTTAATCCTAATAAGGATTAAACTGCTAATTGGAACACCCACCTTGAAAGCGTATCTGTTATCTGTGGATTTTAATGTATCGCTCACATGGATATCGCGCCGCAATCGTAAAAAAAAAAAGATTCTTGGCAGCGGGACCGACACTTGATTGAGGTTTGAAGCTAAAATGCCACTGAAGCATAGTTCGATCTTTTAAGAATCTACACATAATTAGTCATAAGAAATCAAGGAATGACTTGTTCTGCACCTCTACGTAAAATTATGCTCCGCTCAGTCTCCTACCCAAAACCGGATCCACCTCCCTTCGCTGCAAGTCATCTGGTGATCGGTGGAATTTATGATCTCACATCTGCACAGGCTGAGACTTAAGTGGGCCAGAGGTGGACATGGTCTGCCTTTGAAGGTGAGGGATTTAGATCAGAGGTCCCCAACCTTTTGGGCACCAGGGACCGGTTCCGTGGAGAAAGGTTTTTTCCGCGGACCGGAGGGGCGGGGGCGTGGTTTTGTGTGCTGCCTGCATCCCGCAGACGGGGCTTTGCTTGTTTGTGCGGACCGGTTGCTGGCATGCCGCGGCCCGGTACCGGTCCACGGACCGGGTGGTTGGGGACCCCTTGATTTAGACCAGGGCTTTTCAACCAGTGGTACGGGTACCACCTGTGGTACATTGGCACCTGGCAGGTGGT
>NW_015430586.1:0-1156 GCF_001527695.2 Protobothrops mucrosquamatus | reverse complement strand
TATATATATTAATTATATATATATATATATATATATATATATATATATATATATATATATATATATATATATATATATATATATATATATATATATATATAGTACAAATATATATATATATTCGAAAAGCTACACACTGTGAGACCACCAGGAGATTAAAAACTATAAAAAGTTTAATACAGTTAAAAGCACCTAGCTTTCGCCGGCCCTCTGCCAGCATCCTCAGGGTGACTAGCAGTCAATGGGGTGGCTGTTTTTATAGGAGTGGTGCCTTTTGCACTCGACTCCTAGCCCTCGTGACCGGGCCCAAATGATCTTCCTGCGTTCGATTCCTAATTGTCCTATCATACACTGACACGCTCCTGCCTTCCTCTTTCTCACCCCCATTCCTTCCCTGCTTTGCTCGTGTTTTAGGGGAGGGAAGCCGTTCCTCACCTAAGGCACCTCTTTGTTGTCCGTTACCTCCCTCTCTCTTCCTACCTACCCACATTCCAACCTTCCTCCTCTCCTCCCCATTGCCCGTGACCCTACCTATCATCCCCACCGCACCTCCCCCATCGCCTTTCCCGTTCTCTCACTCCAATCCCCCAGCCATCTCCTATCCCCCTCCTTCTTCTCCTCAACGTCCCAGTCCAATCCTTCCTCCACAGGTGTGCGTGTGATGGTCGTCTCTCCCTCTGCACTCCCCCAACAGGAGGCCGCTGGCGGTGTTTCCTCACCGTCAGCCGTGCTCCCCTCCTCATCCCTACCCCCCTTCTCACGCCTATACGCCTTCCTTCCACCGACCTTCCCCTGCCACCCCCTGCCAAGAAGTTGGTTCCTCTTTTCTGACTGAGTTCTTGTGTTCTTCAATGCGTGCATTTATTCTTCTGTTGGTTTGTCCGATGTATGTGGTGGGGCAGGCGGTGCATGGGATTTCATATACTCCTTGATTTTCTAACACAATTTTGTCTTTGGGGTTTCTTAGGATGGTGGATATTTTTCGGTTTGTGCAGAATGCTGTCTTGATGTTGTGTTTGTGGAGGATCTTGCTGATTCTGTCTGTGGTGCCTTTTATGTATGGGAGGAGGGCTTTTCCGTTTTCTTGTTCTCTGTCTTGGATTTTAGTGGGGGTTTCTTTTTGGATTAAGTTGATAATCTTATTTCTTTGGAATCC
>NW_015430585.1:0-1156 GCF_001527695.2 Protobothrops mucrosquamatus | reverse complement strand
GCCGCTCTACCGCCAAAACATCTAAACAGGTTGATAAACAAGCTACCAGGAGGCACCAAGCCTTGGAAAAGGAGTTCTCCAAAGCGCAGAAGAGAGCTAGGCTGGAGACTCATGGGTCTGCGGGGTTAAACTTAGAATTACCCCTAGGGGTTTCAACTTCTCCCAGGGGTGTTTGGTCGAGTGGGGATTGCTTCCCTCCTCCAGCACAAGGCGAAGCAGAACAAGTTTCCCCAGCTCCACTACCCTCCACGTCCAGGGCAGCGCAGGGGGGTCCTGAAGCCACCTTTACACCTACTGCAGCGGGGCTCCGCCCAGCAGAACCGATTCCCTTCCTTTCGGAAGAGCGTCTGGCGCTATTGATTAAACAAGCAGTCGACCATGCCCTTGACACTAGGGCCAGGGCGGCTAGGCCAGTCTCTTCCCTTCCAACCCCTCTTTCCCAACCTGAGGTGGAGGCTCATTATGTCCCATCTTCTCCTTCTGGGTCTGTTGTTTCTGAGGACTCATACCTCAACCAACCTCCCCCTGGTCAGGAAATTATAATGTCAGAGGAGGAGGACGTTCCTCCAGAGGCTCCTGCATTTACAGGCTTATTTAACCCTGCCTTTTTTGTCACCATCCTGCGCAAGGCCACGCCTATGGCTCACCTAGGACAGGGATCCTCGTCAACGGAGGCTCCCGCTCTTCCAGACCCGGAGGCGGCTCCTGTTTACGTTGAACCTGTCGCAACACAACACCGTATTCCCTGTCCTTCCCTGTTTCTGACCGCTATCAAGAAGCAGTGGTCCTCTCCGGCATCCCTTCCCTTACCAGGTAACACAGATAAGAAACTGTATAATGTTGCCAAGGAGCTGGAGGAAGCATTAGAAATTCCGGAGGTGGACGAACCCTTAGGGCCCCTGGTATCGGCCACGGCCATATCCGGTGAGTTTTCAGAGGCCCTTAAGGCCGAGGACTGCAAGTGCGAGTCCACCTACAAGAGAACGCACCAGGCGGCTGCCTGGGCGATCAGGACCGCAACTTCGGCCTCTTTCTTCACCAGGGCCGCCCTCACCTGGCTTCGGGAGCTCCAAGCCCGAGTTCCTGCGGAGGATGTCCGCACGCACTTGGATCTTAGCAAAATGGTGGCGGCCACGGAATATGCGTCGGACGCATC
>NW_015430584.1:0-1156 GCF_001527695.2 Protobothrops mucrosquamatus | reverse complement strand
ATAAGGAAATGCTTCCTTCTTTCTGAGATGTAACCACTCCCATACTTGCTGTACGCTAATAAAAGTAGGTGCGTAAGATCTCAAGGGGCCTTTTCGCTCCTGCTCCTACACACCTTACCAAAGGAAGATGTTGTCCGTGTCTTCTTAAGCTGCGCGCAAGGTCCGATAGTCAGTCCGACTATCGTACATCACCGGTTCCGCAAATCACCCTGTAAAGGGCCAAACCGTATCAACTGGTGACCCCATGACGTGATTCTTTTTTAGGAATACGTCGCCTTGACTCACCCTTCTTACGCACCTGGTACAGGCTCGCGCATCGTAAGTATGGGCATTTCTCTCTCCAAAGCTCTGTCCAAGCACGTGGATGAGCTTTATACTTTAGTCAAGAAGGCAAACTGTTTGCAAAAAGTTAACGGAACTACTGTATATCCTCTCTCTCGTAAATCTATTGTCTCTTTTCTCACCTATCTTCAGCAACACGTTCCTGCCTATCCTTCTGACGGCTCTCTCCGTCGCTCCACTTGGGAACGTTTGGGCAAATGGATCCACGAACCTCCATGCGCCCCTCCTGATATTATGTGTACATGGCGTGCCATTATGGCTGCTCTTAACACCCTGTATCCTGACTCTACCACCCTACCCGCTCCTTCTCTTTCCAATCTTTCCACCAAAAAAACCCCTCCATCGTCCCTCTATTCTTCCCTTTTTCCCCCTTCTGCTCCCCCTCCCTACTCTTGTGAGGCTTCCCTTGAGTCGCCTCTTCCTATTTCACCGTCATCTCAATTGCCTCCTCTGTCTTTTACTGGAGGTAGTGTTGTTTGTGCTCTTCAACACGCTACACGTGAAGGGATTCTGGACACAGAAGATCTTCCTTCTTCTGCTCTCTTTCCTGTCTCATGGGTTGTTCCGCAAGGTGCAGCTGCTGGCGCCCCAGCGCAACCCGTGTACCAAGCTATCTCTTTTAAATTAATTAAAGATCTTAAAAATGCTGTCCGTGATTATGGACTTCACTCTCGCTACGTTCATGGCTTGCTTAATTCTTTTTCTACTGATCTTTCTGAACTGCTCTTAGCTGATTGGCAATCACTTTTTGGGATGATTATGACTCCGTCTCAATATGTTATTTGGACTTCTGAATATACTAAACATATTAATG
>NW_015430583.1:0-1156 GCF_001527695.2 Protobothrops mucrosquamatus | reverse complement strand
GCATCCAGTTTTGGTCACCACGATGTAAAAAAGATGTTGAGACTCTAGAAAGAGTACAGAGAAGAGCAACAAAGATGATTAGGGGACTGGAGGCTAAAGCATATAAGGAACAGCTGCTGGAATTGGGTATGTCTAGTTTAATGAAGAGAAGGACGAGGGGGGACATGATAGCAGTGTTCCAATATCTCAGGGGCTGCCACAAAGAAGAGAGAGTCAAGCTATTTTCCAAAGCGACTGAAAGCAGGACAAGAAGCAACAGATGGAAACTAATCAAGGAGAGAAGCAACCTAGAACTAAGGAGAAACTTCCTGAAGTTAGAACAATTAACCAGTGGAACAACCTGCCTCCAGAAGCGATGAATGCTCCAACACTGGAGGTTTTTAAGAAGAGACTGGACAGCCATTTGTCTGAAATGGTATGGGGTTTCTTGCCTGAGCAGGGGGTTGGACTAGATGACCTCCAAGGTCCCTTCCAACTTTATTATTATTATTATTATTATTATTATTATTATTATTATTATTATTATTATTATTATTATTATTATTATTATTATTATTATTATTATTATTATTATGTACGTGACAGCTAAATCTGAATGAATGCTAGATGGCAACATAAAGTTACTCTACATTCTGTCTTTTTTGCTGTCGTCCTGCAATCATTTGGATGTCTGCAGACCAAATATAATTCAATTTATCACCTACCTAATGCCTATTCTGACTCCAGCAATTAAGATTCTGATTATTACTTGATTATTGTAAATAACCAAAGTAGCAGAAACTGAAGGCCTGCAAATTACAGCTCTATCATTGATCCATGATCCTCCTTCCCATAATATCATGGTTAAAAAATAATCATGCTGTGGTTAGGTAAAGAAGGTACAAAATACAATGAATCCAGAACTTACTTTTCAGTATTCAGTGGCTACAATTAGTACAAGGAAGCAAAAACCTGCATTTTTTTTCCTTACTCATTCAATTTAATGAAATAGAATTTGCATGCAAAATATATGAACCAGTATATGGGCACAATGAAAGCAAAGATAGTTTCCCTGGTTAGAAATAAATAGAATGGCATAACAATTTGTCATTCATTTCTATGTCTTACTGTTTGTCTGCATTTTGCATATAACTTTACTTTCCTTGAAAGGAAGTGT
>NW_015430582.1:0-1156 GCF_001527695.2 Protobothrops mucrosquamatus | reverse complement strand
AGGGGAGGAAGATTTTCATTGAAGCCCTTCTCTTTGAACAAAGCCTTTGAAAGGGACAGAACTGGAATGCCTCTTCCCAACTCAGAAGAAGACAGGACTGTCCAAACCTTGGACTCAGCTGAACTGAGACTGGAATCCCAGCAAGAGGCTGAGATCTCAGATGCTCCTTAAGTCGGCTGGGAAAACAGGGAAAAAGGAAGCCCAGAAACAGAAGAGAAACAGTTTGGTCTAGTGGTTAAGGCACTGGGCTAGAAAAAAATAGTAGGAAGGTGTGTTGGATATGTTTACAGCCCTGAATTATTTGTGAAAATAATAAAGTCAGGTAATAAATAAATGAATACATAAATAAATAAGCAAGCAGCAAGTAAGCAAACAAGTTAGCTAGCTCCCCAAAGGGAGACACATGGGAGAAATTGACCCATCTTTCAATCACCCAGAAAGGGATACTTACTGAGAAATGCCAAAATCCCAGAAATTGCACACGCCAAGATAACGCCAGCCACACTAACACCGATGATAAGCCCCAGACTGGAACTGGATCCTGGAACTGTATTGGGAGAAAGAACAAATCACTGCATGGGAACCAGAAAATATCTACTTATTGGAGGAAAAGATCTCAAACAGCGAGAAAGATAAGGGGTCTACCAAGTTAAGAAATGTCAGATGTCTTTACGTGATAGGAGACATAGAATAGAATAGAATAGAATAGAATAGAATAGAATAGAATAGAATAGAATAGAATAGAATAGAATAGATGGAAACTGATCAAAGAGAGAAGGAACCTATATCTAAGAAGAAAGAACAATTAATCAGTGGAACAACCTGCCTCCAGAAGTTGTATATGCTCCAACACTGGAAGTTTTTAAGAAGAGACTGGACAACCATCTGTCTGTAATGGTATTGGGTTTTCTGCCTGAGCAGGGATTGGACTAGAAGACCTCCAAGGTCCCTTCCAACTCTACTACTACTATTTATTATTGTTGTTGTTATTATTATTATATATCTGGGCACAATTTCTCTCCCATAATCCTCCAGCTGTAAAAAGAGCCCAGCCTTTCCCTCCCTGCAGCCTCTCACCCTTCAGTTCCAGGTCCAGAGGTTGCTGCAAGCCATCGTGCTCCACGTGGCACCGATAGCGGCCCCTCTCCTTGGGATC
>NW_015430581.1:0-1156 GCF_001527695.2 Protobothrops mucrosquamatus | reverse complement strand
GCGGCACGGGATGAAATGGGCCATCTTCGTGAGCATGTCCACCACCACGAGGACGGTCGTGAACGTGGCGGACAGTGGTAGATCCGTCAGGAAATCCATGGAGATGGCACCCCACGGTCTCTCCGGTGTCGGCAGCGGTTGGAGGAGTCCAGGAGGTGGGCCGGACGCGGATTTGGCCTGTCGGCACGTCACACAGGACATCACGTAAACGTGCACGTCATGCCGTACCCTAGGCCACCAAAAAGTCCGCGTCACCAGGTTCAAGGTCTTAAAGAACCCGAAGTGCCCCGCTGCGGGATTGTCATGGCACTGGTTCATGACGAGGGCTCGGAGCGGACTTGTAGGCACGTACAGTCGGCCCCGGTGCTTCAGCAAGCCGTCCTCCAAGGTCCATGGTGACGCTGGGCCAACTTCCGCTCTCTGCTGCTGCGACCAGTCATCATGGCGCTGCGCTTCCAGCACCTGAGCCCGCAGGTCCGCCGGTTCCTGGACCACGGCCAAGGCCTCTGCAGGCAGCACCGTCCGAGGGGGAAGGGGGTCTTCATACATGACACGCAGGTGTTGCAGAAAGCCCTGGTAGTCTAGGAGTAACGGACTGTTTTGCAACAGCAGGGGCATGGCCCATCGGGCGGCAGAGCCAGAAAGGTAGCTGATCACAAACGCTACCCGAGCCCGATCATCCGGAAAATCCTCTGGCCTCATCGCCATAAAGAGTTGGCATTGTCCCATGAAGGCCGGGAACAGCTCCGTCTGCCCAGAAAATCTTTCTGGCACGTTCACGGGGCATCTTGAACGTGGAGGAGGAGGAGGAGGAGGGGGAGGGGGGGAGGAGCAGCAGGAGCATTAGCCAAAGCGAGTTGAGCCATTAAATGGCCTACTTGCTGTTGCAATAGCTGATTAGCATCCATCAGCTGTTGAATCTGCTGCTGCTGCTGTTGGTCCATCGTGGGTTAACGGTGGTTCTGTCTGGTGACGAACAAGATGTTCTGTCCCCCGTCCGACTCACCCCCCCAACCAGTCAGCCGAGGGCTAAAAGACTGCTCAGCACTGTCAAATACAGATAAACACTTGGCAGCAACTCCGTGGCTGCCTGCCAAGACCTTTACTGATAACACAAAACAAACACAAGACAAGTCCAGGATAAATTGCCGGAGTG
>NW_015430580.1:0-1156 GCF_001527695.2 Protobothrops mucrosquamatus | reverse complement strand
CCCCTTCTTCCCCTCCTCCTCCTCCTCCTCCTCCCCCGCCCCCTCCCATCTTTAAATATAGGGATCCCGTCTCAGGGTGGCGTGGAAACTCAATAGCACGGATCCCGGTGAGAAATGGGAGAAATGATCTTTTTCGCTTCGCAAAAGTTTTTTTTTTTTTTTGCCGCCACTCCCCCCCCACACACTCCCTCCCCACCATCGCCAGCCCGAATCCATTTCTACGCCAGCTTTGGCTCTCAAATGAACCGAAGGCCTTCAATGCAACGCGACTCGAGGATGATGAGAGTTGTAGTCCCAAGGCCTTTCGACGGTTGCTGGAATTGGGTATGTCTAGTTTAACGAAGAGAAGGACGAGGGGGGACATGATAGCAGTGTTCCAATATCTCAGGGGCTGCCACAAAGAAGAGGGAGTCAGGCTATTCTCCAAGGCGCCTGAAGGCAGGACAAGAAGCAACGGATGAAAACTGATCAAGGAGAGAAGCAACCTAGAACTAAGGAGAAACTTCCTGACAGTGAGAACAATTAACCAGTGGAACAACCTGCCTCCAGAAGCGGTGAATGCACCAACACTGGAAATTTTTAAGAAGAGACTGGACAGCCATTTGTCGGAAATGGTATAGGGTTTCCTGCCTGAGCAGGGGGTTGGACTAGGTGATCTCCAAGGTCCCTTTCAACTTTATTATTATTATTATTAATAATAATAATAATAATAATAATAATAATAATAATATTATTATTATTATTATTATTATTATTATTATTATTATTATTATTATTATTATTATTATTATTAAAGCTTCCCGGAAGGCTGGGTGAAAAAAGCTCCCTATGAAAGGGGACTCCGACGGCCCGTCTCTGGAGCGCATTGTCACCGGTGTTTCCCTGCTCACATGGTCGTCGCCCCTCAACCTTGGCTGCCTTCAGCATCGAACAGAGCCAGTTCAACCAGCCCTTAGCTGGGCAGCCTTACAAAGGAGGCTTGTGGCTCCTGGCTGGTTCCGGTTCCTGACCCCTCCACCCCCGTCCGTCCCAGAAAGAATTTTGTCTCCAAGGAAAGAGCGCGGAGTTTGCAGTCCTGGCGCCCTTAAGTCACCTAGGCCAGGGGTAGGCAACCTTGGCTCTTTTATGACTCGTGGACTTCAACTCCCAGAATTCC
>NW_015430579.1:0-1156 GCF_001527695.2 Protobothrops mucrosquamatus | reverse complement strand
TCCTCTAATTCATTGATTCAATTATACTCTCAAGGGTAAAGTATGGTAAAACAGAGTATTAAAAACTATGTTTTATAAATTTGAGGTGTCTTTTTAGAGATGATAATGGAAGAATTTTTGAGAAAAAATACTTTAAACCACTGCTCAATCAACAGTCATAAAAATTTCTATCAACACAGTTTAGAGTTTTAAATTTGGGGTTATGTAAGTGAGGATTCTGTCCATAATCCACAATCACTGTGACCACTAGAGTCAGAAAAATCACAAAAGCCAAGAAAATTCTTTGCTCCAATTGGTCATAAAATTTAAATAATATTCTGCATTGCCCATATTAAATTTCTGACACATATTTATTTACCAATAAAAAGAACTAAATGGCAGACCCACACCTGTTGAGTACAAAGTATTGTCATTTCCAAATGTAAAGATGCATCTAATAAATATATTATGACTAGAGAATTAAAGCTGGCTTTTAAAAAAATGCTTAATTGTAGGTAGATCGCAACTCACAATTTTGAAGGGACGGTTCCATGCTCCCCCTTAAACAAATGATTAATCTATTTAAAGTTAAAAAAAATTGTATGATACATTGCATGAGAGTTATTAACTGCTGCAATTGTTTAATTATGGGAAAGCAAGCTGGGTATGGATATGTAAGATTTTAGCTATCAGTCTCCTATAGAAGCTGCATTTACAATGAAGTAGGCTGTCTTCCTATCCAGAATAGCTTCAAAGGGAGTTAGTTCTATGTTTTGCTGCCAGTTTAGATCAGGGCTCATTAGAAAGCTAAGTCTAGAATTTCTGCTGCTAGTAGGGTGGATGTTGAGTGATTATATGAACTTTTTGGCCATTGTTGTTAAACAAATCACTGCAGCTGTTACGTGAATCAGGCAGTCATTAAATAAATCCAGCTTCCCCCATTGACTTAGATTGTCGGAAGTCAGCTAGGATGCTGTAACCTCCAAGGTCCCTTCCAACTTTATTATTATTATTATTATTATTATTATTATTATTATTATTATTATTATTATTATTATTATTATTATTATTATTATTATTATTATTATTATTATTATGGATCATCGCACAGTCAGCCAGATGTTCAGACTGGATTTGGCATTTTGTCTACCTATCGAGTCCTTTCCCAGGACCTGGG
>NW_015430578.1:0-1156 GCF_001527695.2 Protobothrops mucrosquamatus | reverse complement strand
GTGGTTCCGCCCCCTGCGCCGGCCGAGGCGTAGCTGGCAAGCGGCAGAGACGGAGCAGGCCGACCACCAGCTGGCCCAGCTCAAGGGAGGTAAGGCACCCGCCGGAAAAGGGGGAAAAAATGGCGGACAGCCTTGCTTGGCGACCCCCGTGAAATGGTCGATCGACCCCAAATGGGGTTGCGACCCATAGGTTGAGAACCGCTGATGTAGATGGTAGTGCCCACTTAGTTCTTCAACAGATCAGTTACCAGGCCGATGAATTGGCTTAAAAGGTCCATCAAAATGTGCCTTCTGGTTAGCAACCAGATGCCTCTGTGTATGAAAACAGTCTGCAAATACAAAGGGTTGCCTTCATGCTTTCTAGGCAATGAGCTCTAAATCTCATCCACCCCATGTGAATAATAGTAAAGAAAGCCAACTCTCTGTGGCTCTTTAGACAGACCTGAAGCTATAGTGCTATAAGTCATGGAAGTTTCCTCTGGCCCTCTGGGCTGATATCCTTCTTAAGTATTTAAGAAAAATAACATTTCATGGTGAGAAATAGCTACACAGGTGTTCTTTCCGATGAATGCAAACTTGATTTTAAAATACTCCCACTCCTCACACATTGTAAAATTAATTAATCAATCCCAGGGACTAAGGAACATATAAAAGGCCTAAGAATTCCTCAAGTACCTTACAATGTCCTTTTAACGTTAAAATTAGTTCTACAATACGCAGACATGCTCTAAAATAAAAGGCTTTGGCCATTATGAAGAAGCATAAAATTATGAGTGAAAGAACAAACTGGAGCAACCCTGAGGACATGAAAGCAGCTCTGGAAAATGTCCTTTTGTTATTACAGAAAAGACTCAAAGGTTAGTAGCCTGGGCATGTTCTAGAAGGCTGTTAAGAGGAGTTGAAAGAACCACAAAATGGAGATTCGGTGCTGGCCTCTGGGAAATAATGGAAATAATGGAGCTGCCCCCAGAGATCAGGGTGATCCCTGATCTCCCTTCCTTCCGCCGCGCCCTTAAGACATGGCTATTCCAACAAGCGGGACTGGCCTAGGGCAAGTTTTAGAGGGGTTTTAATCATATTTTAATTAGACTAAATTTAAATATTTCTTCTTAATTAATTTTAATTCTGTAATTGTTATTTATGTTTTTTAAATTGA
>NW_015430577.1:0-1156 GCF_001527695.2 Protobothrops mucrosquamatus | reverse complement strand
AGAGGAATGGCCCCTGTCCCGGGCCCTCCAGAGATCATTTACCAACGTGACCAATGCCGTTTCCGTGCTGTATCCCGGCCTGAAGCCCGACTGGAGCGGGTCCAGATAGACTGTTTCCTCCAGGTGTCGAGGGAACTGCTGCGCAACCACACTCTCAACAACCTTCGCCGCAAAGCGAAGGTTGGAGACCGGGCGATAGCCAATACATCTGGGTCCAGGGAGGGCTTCTTAAGGAGGGGCCTCACCACCGCCTCCTTTAAGGCCACGGGGAAGGCACCCTCCCACAAAGAAGCGTTTACAATTCCCTGGAGCCAGGCTCATGTACCCTCCCGAGCCGCCAGTACTAGCCAGGAGGGGCACGGATCCAGTAAACATGTGGTTGCATTCAGCCTCCCCAGGATCCTGTCCACGTCCTCGGGAGCCACAGAGTCAAACTCCTCCCATACAACAGTCTCAAGACCTGCTCCCGTCTCCTCCCCCGGGGCCACCCAGTTAGAGTCAAGGCCTTCTCAGATCCGAGCGACTTTGTCATGCAGATATTGCGCAAAGTCCTCGGCCTTCCCCTCCAGGGGATCCCCTCCCTCCCTCAATTGGAGGAGAGAGCGGGTCACCCTGAAGAGGGCGGCCGGGCGGTTATCTGTATTAATATACGTTATCTGTATTAATATACGTTTTTAAAGGATCAAGGCTTAATTCATTCATTCCACTAAACTGACTTTTAAATACAACTTACTGAACAAGCCAACAACATTCAAAACTAAACCACACCAAACTATATCATATTATAGGTGAATCCATAATTACAGAGCAGTTGTAAACAGCTCTATTTGAAAGTCTAAATTACTTTAATATGGCTTATTCCTAATTGGGAGTAGGGTTGAAAAGGTTGAAACCTAAGTTCAAATAAAACTTTGGTTACCAGGAAAGTTTCACACAGGATCATCACACCCCTAGTCTTGGAATCATGATAGCTAAAGGACCTGAAACCTTGGAGGGTATATCTGTGAAAGGCAACATTGGTGGCCCAATCTGTTTTAAGTGTCAGGTCTGCATGCTCCATCTAGATACTAACAGCGGTCTGAAGTCACTGGATCCAGCCATGCAATTTCTCCGGTCCAGGGATAAGGCAATTGGACTGGAAAGGAAACTGACATTC
>NW_015430576.1:0-1156 GCF_001527695.2 Protobothrops mucrosquamatus | reverse complement strand
TCCCCTCGGCTTATGCGCGGGTCACCAATTTTTCCCAGTTCTCTGTGGGAAAATCGGTCCCTCGGCTTATACTCGGGTCGACTTATACTCGAGTATATACGGTAACCACTTAGTTATTTAGTTATTCTGAACACAATTATTTACGTGTATTCTGTCTTAATTATTTTTACAAACAACCCAAAGTGGTAAACATATTCAACACATCTTCCTCCTCCTGTTTTCCTCACAACAGCAACTCTGTGAAGGTGGGTTGGGCTGAGGGAGAGTGACTGGCCCAAGTCACCCAGCTAGCTTTCTTGGCTAAGGCAGGACTTGAACTCATGGTCTCCTGCTTTCTAGCCTGGTGTCTTATCCACTTAATTATCACGCCATCCAGAACATACTTAACTGGCTTCTCATAAGAACATCAAGAGATACTTTATATATTACAAGTAGACCAGTTACAACTGGAACTGGAACTTCTATTGCCAAGTGAGATGGTCATTAAGTGAGTCACACCCAATTTTACCATCTTTTTGCTGCAGTTAAGTGAATCATATCGTCTTTAAGCGAATCACATGGTCATTAAGTGAATCTGGCTTCCCCCACTGATTTCGCTTCTCAGAAGTCACAAATAATAATCACATGACCCCAGAATGCTGCAACTGTCATAAATACATACCAGTTGCCAAGTGCCCAAATTTGGATCACATGACTATGGGGATGCCACAATGGTCATAAGTGCGAGAACTGGTTGCTGTAAGTCACTTTTTTTGAGCACTACCTTAATTTTAATTGGTCACTAAATGAATGGTTGTAAGTTGAGGACTACCTGTACAGAACTTAACAGTGTTTGAAATACTTTATGTGCTTGTTTGAGCATTTAATAATTACTATATAGGATCTGTTTACTTTTCCAATATGTTTATCCATTTTAGTAGCAAAATCATATATTCAGAAATAAACCTGACTCTAATTATTATCGCTTCTTAAATATATTTAGATGGCCTCTAAAATATCATTTAACTGTATATTAAAAGTTCTAATCAAGCTTGGTATCTTATTTAAGTAATGCATTTGAGCCCTAACATATTTTATATTATTATCTACTGGGTACACTTACTATTTCTATGAATTGTCAATAAATTCGTTTACATGTTAATCTGAGATAGTGATT
>NW_015430575.1:0-1156 GCF_001527695.2 Protobothrops mucrosquamatus | reverse complement strand
AATCTATCTACCTATCATCTGTCTGTCTGTCTGTCTGTCTGTCTGTCTGTCTGTCTGTCTATCTATCTATCTATCTATCATAATCATCTATCTATATCTCCATCTCTCTCTCTCTCTCCATCCATCCATCCATCCATCCTTCCATCCATCCATCTATCCATCTATCATGTGTCTATTTAATAAATCTATCTACCTAACATTTGTCTATCTAATCTATATCTATCATTTGTCTATCTAATCTATTTATATCTATCATTTTATCTAATCGCTATCTATCTATCTATCTATCTATCTATCTATCTATCTATCTATCTATCTATCTATCTATCTATCATGTGTCTAATAAATTTATCTATCATTTGTCAATCTAATCTATATCTATCTATCTATCTATCTATCTATCTATCTATCTATCTATCAATCAATCAATCATGTGTCTATCTATCCATCCATCCATCCATCTATCATGTGTCTATTTAATAAATCTATCTACCTATCATCTGTCTGTCTGTCTGTCTGTCTGTCTGTCTGTCTCTCTCTCTCTCTCTCTCTATCTATCTATCATAATCATCTATCTATATCTCCATCTCTCTCTCTCTCTCTCTCCATCCATCCATCCATCCATCCATCCATCCATCCATCCATCCATCCATCCATCCATCCATCCATCCATCCATCCATCATGTGTCTATTTAATAAATCTGTCTATCTATCTATCATTTGTCTATCTAATCTATCTATATCTATCTATCATTTTATCTATCTATCCATCCATCAATCCATCCATCTACATCCTATATCTTTGTCGGTCTTTCTATCTCTGGTATCTATCTATTAAAAATGTTTGTTTATTAATACAATAGGCAAATAAGCAAACAAAAAAATAAGCAAATAAATAAGTAAGCAAATAATAAACAACAACAAAAAAAAAAACAAATAAAGGGACTCCCCCCCCCAAAAAAAGAAAACAACTCAAAAGCCCCTAAAGCCCTTCCTGAAGCCCTCTCTGGAGAGCAAGAGCGGAGCCATCCCCGCCGTGCCAAAGCGGCCCCAGAGCGGCGCCTTCCCCCGTGCGCTCCGCTCTCCCTCCTCGCCCGCGCCAGCCGCCGCCGCTTGCCACCCATTCCGCGGGAGGCAGAGGCGGAGCCCCGCGCAT
>NW_015430574.1:0-1156 GCF_001527695.2 Protobothrops mucrosquamatus | reverse complement strand
AGTGCCCAAATTCTGATTACATGACTGTGAAGACGCTGCAAGGGTGGCGTGTTTGCAAGTCACTTTTTTCAGCACTGTCCTAGCTTTGAACAGTTGTTAAATGAATGGTCATAAGTCTAGGTTAGGGGTAGGCAACCTTGGCTCTTTTATGACTCGTGGACTTCAACTCCCAGAATGGCTGGCTCAGGAATTCTGGGAGTTGAAGTCCATGAGTCATAAAAGAGCCAAGATTGCCTACCCCTGGTCTAGGTCTATCTGTATCATGTGAATGACATTCATATAATGATATTGGTTAAATTATGAAGTTACCATTCAAATGGACTGATTCTTTCCCTGATGCGCTATCGAATGTGTATGTGATCTTATGCAACACCAAATTTAGTCCCATGCGTTTCTATTTGGGAATCAATCTTACTAAAACAAGGGTTTTAATTTGCCGCTTGAAAACAATGGTTCAAATTTGAAATGCTCTGCAATAATAATTCATTGGAAAGAATTCATTTAGGTTTCCTAACAATCTCCTTCAAAGAATAGTTACACTATCATACGTCAACAACATGATAGCAAGAGTAGGCACAAATATATTTTTCCATTATTTTCCATTGTTCTTTCAGTCCTTGGTTAAGGATAGTAAGCAAACCCCTTTGGTTTTTTGGTATCCTTTTGGTCTTTTTGATTATAAGGCTGGTCTTCCTGCTAGCTGTATTCTCTTTTCTTTGATATATATAGCTTTCTTTTAAATGCTTTTTTAACTGTATCCAGCACCACTGGAGTTGGGTGGTCATGAAACTGAAATAATTAAATTAAAATTTGATTAAAAACATACCACCTCTGAGAAATAATAGTGGGTGGGGTGGGGGAGCAAGACATATTGGGATGATTGGATTTGAGAAAGTTAGATGTTACAGTGGAGAGAAACTGAAAATGGATCTGCACTTTAGTTCTGGGATAAAACATAAGTCAGAAAGGAAATTACCAATTACGTGTCTTTTTTCTTCATAAGTTATACACATTTTCTTTTTTTTTTAAACAAGTTTTATTAATTTTTCAATTTTTACATCCAAGTAATTAGGAAGCAGCGTGGTGATAGGGTAATCAAAAATCCAATAACAGAATCATGCATATATATCTCAGGTTACCTCATTAAAAGTTCCCT
>NW_015430573.1:0-1156 GCF_001527695.2 Protobothrops mucrosquamatus | reverse complement strand
AAAAAAAATATCAGAGAGGGCTAAAAACAAGGGCAGCATCAAGGCTGCAATCGCTTGGACGACTCCCCAGATTCTTCCTCGCTCAGTTAAATAATGACTCTGAACAGCCAGCCGAAAGAGAATCAGAGGAGGCTTCAGCTGGGGAAAGCCTGCAGAGGCAGACGGCCAGCGAAGAGGAGGAGGAACTGCCTCCTGCACCTGATCCGAGAGCACACAGGGCAGAGAAAAGGCAGGAGCAGTGGAGGTCAGCCAGACTACTAGGGAGAAGGCCCTGCCCGTCTTGATGGGCTGCACTGGGAAACTGGCTATTTAGGACAGCAGAAATAGGGAGGCGTTACTGCCGGCTGTTTCTTTCATCATCATGCTTCCTGCTTCACTGTTTGGAATCGTGCCTTGGAGACTCTGAACTTTTCTTGCTAAGTGAGCTTTTGAGTGTGTATTTTATTTTGGCCTGGTGGATTTAAGTTTGTTTGTTGGAGCTATTTGTTTGAACAACTTTCACTTATTTGTGGACTATTGACCAGTTGCTTTGTGGACTAATCTTGGCTTGCTTGTGGCTGGGCCTATAGAGACAGTTCTGAATATTGGTAAAGAGAATTACTGGGGAACATTAATAAACTCACTAAACCACAGTTACGTGGGTGTGAGTGAGTGGGGTAGCACATCGGCTGACGATTGCCAGCAGAAAACAAGCCAACTGGGTCATCTGGCCTGTTCTTTGCCAGCAAACCTGTTAGAGAATTTTAATTTCTCTATTGGTGAAAATAAATCAGAAGCTCTCACAGTTGACTGCATTTAGTTGATTCAAATAAACTCTTTATATTCATATAAAATTATTTACAATACCATATATTCTTCTTCATAGCAACATAGCATAAATGAAGACTTCTTACAGCAGAGACAGACCTGAGACCTGAAACTGAAACCCAGCTTCTAACTCAATAACCTTTTTACACAGGACTTCCGGTTTGAATTCCTGTGCCGATGGCAGCTATTCTTTTGGCTGCCTGCCCCGAGGACGCGTAAAAGCCGCAGGAGCAGCGTCAAACAGCTGCTCCGCGGCTTGGAATCCCCTTCCCCGGGCAAAGGGGAGGGGGGAGAGTTTCCCTGATAGGGGTAGAACTCCCGAGCTCTCACAGTTTTATAGCTGTGGGGG
>NW_015430572.1:0-1156 GCF_001527695.2 Protobothrops mucrosquamatus | reverse complement strand
AGACAGACAGACAGACAGACAGACAGACAGACAGACAGATAGATAGATAGATAGATAGATAGATAAGTGTTATATAGACAGAGAGATAGAGATAGGTAGGTGGGTGGGAAAGAGAGAGAGATGATTCTTATATTGAAGGAGAGGTTGAGATTGGTAGGTGGGTAGATAGATAGATAGATAGATAGATAGATAGATAGATAGATAGATAGATAGATAGATAGATAGATAGATAGATAGATAGATAGATAGATAGATAGATAGATTGATTGATTGATTGATTGATAAATAGATAGATAGATAGATAGATAGATAGATAGATAGATAGATAGATAGATAGATAGATAGATAGATAGATAGATAGATAGATAGATAGGTGTTACATAGACAGAGAGATAGTGATAGGTAGATAGGTGGGTGGGAGAGAGATGTTTCTTATATTGACAGAGAGGTTGAGATGGGTAGGTCGGTAGGTCGGTAGGTCGGTCGGTCGGTCGGTAGGTAGGTAGGTAGGTAGGTAGGTAGGTAGGTAGGTAGGTAGATAGATAGATAGATAGATAGATAGATAGATAGATAGATAGATAGATAGATAGATAGATAGATAGATAGATAGATAGATAGATAGATAGATAGATAGATAGAAAGAGAGATAGAGATAGGTAGGTGGGTGGGAGACAGAGAGAGAGATGTTTCTTATATTGACAGAGAGGTTGAGATGGGTAGGTGGGTAGATAGTTAGGTAGGTAGGTATGTGGGTAGATAGATAGATAGATAAATAGCTGGATAGATAGATAGATAGATAGATAGATAGATAGATAGATAGATAGATAGATAGATAGATTTTATATAGAAAGGGAGATAGAGATAGGTAGGTGGGTGGGAGAGAGAGGGAGAGATGATTCTTATATTGAAAGAGAGGTTGAGATGGGTATGTGGCTAGGTAGATAGGTAGGTAGGTAGGTAGGTAGGTAGATAGATAGATAGATAGATAGATAGATAGATAGATAGATAGATAGATAGATAGATAGATAGATAGATAGATAGGTGTTATATAGACAGAGAGATAGTGATAGGTAGGTGGGTGGGAGAGAGAGAGAGAGATGATTCTTATATTGAAAGAGAGGTTGAGATGGGTAGGTGGGTAGGTGGGTAGATAGAT
>NW_015430571.1:0-1156 GCF_001527695.2 Protobothrops mucrosquamatus | reverse complement strand
TGGTTCCACACAAGTGGTGGGCAAGTATATGCAGTTCAATTTCCACAAGTGGCATCCCACATGCCTTCTGTTCATACAAATGGAGCTGCATGCATGCACTTGCCCGCCACTCACACAAGTGGAGCTGTGCACATGCATGTGCTGGCCCACTGCTTCCATGGGCCAGTTTTGAATGGGCCACGGTCTGGTACTGGGCCGCGGCCCAGATTGGACACCCCTGCTTTAGGCAATCAGCAGACGTCTCCTAATACAGAGAGCCCTTTTATAGCAACTACCTTGGACAGCTTCTGTTTGGAAATACAACAGTAATAAACGTTGTTTAAAAAAATAATGTCTGACCAATGCACATATACCCAAATTTCTGTGCCTGACCACGAGGCACACCAGAATGAGAGTAACGTTTTGGGAGCAAAAATCAATATCTATCTGTAAAATGTTTCAGTTGATATTACCCAGATGAAAAGGATACAGGTAGTCCTCATGTTATGGCACAATTGGGCCCAAAGTTGCTGTTGCTAAGTGAAGTGCTGAGTTTTGCCCCATTTTATGACTTTTCTTGCCACAGTTGTTAAGTGAATCATTGCAATTGTTAAGTTAGTGACATGGTTGTTAAATGAATCTGGCTTCCCCATAAACTTTATTAGTTAGAAATTCGCAAAAGGTGATCACCTGACTCTAGGACAGCGTAACTATCTTAAGCATCTGAATTTTGATCATGTGACCATGGTGATGCTGCAATGGTCATAAGTGTGGAAAACGGTCATAAGTCACTTTTTTCAGTGTCATTGTAACTTCAAATGGTCACTAAATGAACTGTTGTAAGTCGAGGACTACTAGTATTAACTATCGGATGAAATTACTTCAAGCTTGTTAGAAGTAACTGATGTAATGAAAATGAATCTTGGGTTTTATTTTGATCAGATACATTATTATTATTATTATTATTATTATTATTATTATTATTATTATTATTATTTTAATTATTTATTTGCTATTTTGTTTATTTGACTTTGTTAAATCTTGATGTTTTAGTTTAGTTTTAAGCCACCTAAACTCATGTCTGGTTGGGCAACCTATAAATTCATTCATTCAATCAAGTCTGATATTCATTTTGACAACAACGCCTATTGGTTCCACTCAAATATTTTAAACAGAT
>NW_015430570.1:0-1156 GCF_001527695.2 Protobothrops mucrosquamatus | reverse complement strand
TTCTTCTTCTTCTTCTTCTTCTTCTTCTTCTTCTTCTTCTTCTTCTTCTTCTTCTTCTTCTTCTTCTTCTTCTTCTTCTTCTTCTTCTTCTTCTTCTTCTTCTTCTTCTTCTTCTTCTTCTTCTTCTTCTTCTTCTTCTTCTTCTTCTTCTTCTTCTTCTTCTTCTTCTTCTTCTTCTTCTTCTTCTTCTTCTCTATTAATTACATTATCTATCTATCTATCTATCTATCTATCTATCTATCTATCTATCTATCTATCTTCTATCTATTAATTACATTATCTATCTATCTATCTATCTATCTATCTATCTATCTATCTATCTATCTATTTATCTATCTATCTATCTATCTATCATTTACCTATTTTAATAAACAAGTGTGCTTTTGGGTTCCATTAAGCATAGTAAGGACTGAATGGAGGAAGCATACATTAGATTAAGCAAAATATTGTAGCTTAAAATGTATTTCTTCACTTCATTGACTCTCTACTTCTTTGAAATGCCATTTTAAAAAATGTAACACTTTTATCCCTTGTGTCTGCCTCTTAATTTATTTCTGTCTCCCTTAATGATTTCACAGCTGTAGTTCTCGCTCTTTCCTTCTCCTTCTCTCTCTCTCCATTTTCTTACAATATAATCATTTGCATCTTGTATCACATGCAGTTTATCATCTGTAGAGCTTATAGACATTGCTTTTCATGAAGATATGTATGGTACACTAGCTCCACTTCTAATAACACAATACTTTTTCTCTCTTTATGTACATTCCTGTCAGCTCTAAGATCACTACAGTCCACTCCCCCCCCCCAAAAAAAAAAAACCAGGAGAAAAGATATTAAAGCATAATAATGAAATGTGGAAGCAAACATCAAAATTGTATTACATGTTTTGGGCTGGTATTAGAAACAAGAAATACAAGGAAAGTGGAATTTACATCTGCAGCAAATCATCCTCATCCTAATTCATGGGAAAATTGAAATATGTCTTATCTCTCTCTCTTATTTTAAGCTGTCTTAATTTGTGCATTTTAAAGGACAATTTGTGTCCAGTAGTTTCCAGTGCCTGCTATCATTCTTTAACAACCTTTGCTTCAAGGTCTATTTATTTATGTTACGTAATATATCATAACATACATGCACTATTCTTTACCAATTAACC
>NW_015430569.1:0-1156 GCF_001527695.2 Protobothrops mucrosquamatus | reverse complement strand
AAAAAATATTTGATTCCCTGCTGATTTTGTATGTTTGCCCACTGACAAAGAAATAATCAGTCTATAATTTTAATGGTAGGTTTATTTTAACAGTGAGAGACAGAACAACAAAAAAAATCCAGAAAAACATATTTCAAAAAAGTTATAAATTGATTTGCATTTTAATGAGTGAAATAAGTATTTGATCCCCTATCAATCAGCAAGATTTCTGGCTCCCAGGTGTCTTTTATACAGGTAACGAGCAGAGATTAGGAGCACTCTCTTAAAGGGAGTGCTCCTAATCTCTGCTTGTTACCTGTATAAAAGACACCTGTCCACAGAAGCAATCAATCAATCAGATTCCAAACTTCACCATGGCCAAGACCAAAGAGCTGTCCAAGGATGTCAGGGACAAGATTGTAGACCTACACAAGGCTGGAATGGGCTACAAGACTATCGCCAAGCAGCTTGGTGAGAAGGTGACAACAGTTGGTGCAATTATTCGCAAATGGAAGAAACTCAAAATAACTACCAATCTCACCTCATGGAGTTTCAATGGTCATGAGAACAGTGAGGAATCAGCCCAGAACTACATGGGAGGATCTTGTCAATGACCTCAAGGCAGCTGGGACCATAGTCACCAAGAAAACAGTTGGTAACACACTACGCCGTGAAGGACTGAAACCCTGTAGCGTCTGCAAGGTCCCCCTGCTCAAGAAAGCACATGTACAGGCCCATCTGAAGTTTGCCAATGAACATCTGAATGATTCAGAGGAGAACTGGGTGAAAGTGTTGTGGTCAGATGAGACCAAAATCGAGCTCTTTGGCATCAACTCAACTCGCCGTGTTTGGAGGAGGAGGATTGCTGCCTGTGACCCCAAGAACACCATCCCCACCGTCAAACATGGAGGTGGAAACATTATGCTTTGGGGGTGTTTTTCTGCTAAGGGGACAGGACAACTTCACCACGTACCGTCAAATCTTGCGTGAGAACCTCCTTCCCTCAGCCAGGGCATTGAAAATGTGTCATGGATGGGTATTCCAGCACGACAATGACCCAAAACACACGGCCAAGGCAACAAAGGAGTGGCTCAAGAAGAAGCACATTAAGGTCCTGGAGTGGCCTAGCCAGTCTCCAGACCTTAATCCCATAGAAAATCTGTGGAGGGAGCTGAAG
>NW_015430568.1:0-1156 GCF_001527695.2 Protobothrops mucrosquamatus | reverse complement strand
GAGGTCCAAAAGCACAAGGACAGAGGAATAACCCCTGTCCCGGGCCCTCCAGAGATCATTTACCAACGTGACCAATGCCGTTTCCGTGCTGTGTCCCGGCCTGAAGCCCGACTGGTATGGGTCTAGATAATCTGTTTCATCCAGGTGACAAGGGAACTGCTGAGCAACCACACTCTCAACAACCTTCGCCGCGAAGCGAAGGTTGGAGACCGGGCGATAGTTGGCCAACTCGTCTGGGTCCAGGGAAGGCTTCTTGAGGAGGGGCCTCACCACGGCCTCTTTTAGGGCCGTCGGGAAGATACCCTCCTGCAAGGAAGCGTGGTTCATGGTTTTATCTGACAGATTCACACTGCTTAGCAAACTACATCTAACATATCACATTGATAGATGTACCCCAGGTAGTTTTCATTTAGCGACCACATTTGGGACCAGCAACTTGATTGTTAAGTAAAGAAGTCACTAAGTGAAACTATTCTTACAATCTTACTTCAGCTTTCCTTTGATTTACAGATCTGCAGAGGTTGTAACTGGGAAGACTGGTTGTAAAGTTATTTTTTCAGTCACTGCAGAGTGACACTAAATGAGATAGTTGCTAAACATTGTTGATGCATTCCTTCGAAGAACTTAACACTAGGGAAGATTGCCATTTCAATCCAGTTTAATTTAGGCACCAAACCAGAAATGAACTCTAATTGTGAGGGTGTCTTAAGGGAACACATCACACCAATATACATGGAAAAACAATTTGCTTAATAAAAGAGAAAGTAAGAAAAAAAAGGGTGACCACCACTTTTATTGAAATAAATGTAGTGGACTAAAATGTAGTTGTAGCTGTTCAGGTTGCCAAATATTCTAGATCAGGGTTGTCAAACTACCAGCTGGATGCATCACATGGAAGCCACACCCACCCCAGCTCCAGCAAATCGTGATACGTCGCGGCACGTCACATGACGTGGCGAGTTTGACACCCTGTTCTAGATGAACAGCTCCACTGCCTTGCTGTATAAAGGCTTTTTTATCATCTTTCATTTCTTAGGGAGGTGATGAAGCTATGACACAATGGGTGTAGATTTGAGATTCCTTCGCCTGCTGCAATTTCTTACACTTTCTCAACATCTGTTGAGAAGAAATTCATGATAGCAGATGCTAGATTCGC
>NW_015430567.1:0-1156 GCF_001527695.2 Protobothrops mucrosquamatus | reverse complement strand
AAACTAAGCATTTTTTTCCAAACATACTTTCTCTCAAAAGGCATAATTCTAAGCCTCTTTTTTTTTCGTCTCAAAACATGCATCTTTAATAGATTTTGATGCTTTCTTCCCTGCTGAGCATTAAATTCGAACTTGCAGGAAAACAGAAAAGCTTCTAAATAACTCAGTTTTCAGCCAGCCTATTAGTTCAGGAGGCGAAGAGTTGGGTCTGGTTGCAGAGGAATCTCCAACGATTGAATCCCTCGAGTCTCCCTAAAGGATGAAGAGTTCCCATCCTTTCCTAACCTTTATTTCCTTCTTTTCCTCCCTCTCACATCCATCTCATCTTCTACTATAATTGTGAAAGGGTTCTGCGAGTCCCCGGGACTGCAAGGCGATCAAACCGGTCAGTCCTGGAGGAGATCAACCCCGACTGCTCTTTAGAAGGCCAGATCCTGAAGTTGAAACTCAAGTACTTTGACCACCTAATGAGAAGGAAGGACTAACTGGAGAAGAGCCTGATGCTGGGAAAGATGGAGGGCAAGAGAAGAAGGGGACAACAGAGAATGAGATGGCTGGATGGAGTCACTGAAGCAGGAGGCGTGAGCTTCAATGGACTCCAGAAGATGGTAGAGGACAGGAAGGCCTGGAGGAACATTGTCCATGGGGTCATGATGGGTCGGACACGACTTTATAACTAACAACAACATATAAGTATAGAGAAGAGCAACAAAGATGATCAGGGGACTGGAGGCTAAAACATATAAGGAACGGTTGCTGTAATGGGTATGTCTAGTTTAATGAAGAGAAGGACGAGGGGGGGACATGATAGCAGCCTTCCAGTATCTCAGGGGCTGCCACAAAGAAGAGGGAGTCAAGCTATTCTCCAAAGCACCTGAAGGCAGGACAAGAAGTAATGGATGGAAACTAATCAAGGAGAGAAGCAACCTAGAATTAAGGAGAAACTTCCTGACAGTTAGAACAACTAACCAGTGGAACAACCTGCCTCCAGAAGCGGTGAATGCTCCAACACTGGAAGTTTTTAAGAAGAGACTGGACAGCCATTTGTCCGAAATGGTATAGGGTTTCCTGCCTGAGCAGGGGGTTGGACTAGATGACCTTCAAGGTCCCTTCCAACTTTACTATTATTATTATTATTATTATTATTATTATTATT
>NW_015430566.1:0-1156 GCF_001527695.2 Protobothrops mucrosquamatus | reverse complement strand
AATGCTCCAACACTGGAAGTTTTTAAGAAGAGACTGGACAGCTGTTTGTCTGAAATGGTGTAGGGTTCCTGCCTGGGCAGGGGGTTGGACTCGATGACCTCCAAGGTCCCTTCCAACTTTATTATTATTATTATTATTATTATTATTATTATTATTATTATTATTATTATTATTATTATTATTATTATTATTATTATTACTATATCAGTGATGGCGAACCTTTTAGAGACCAAGTGCCCAAACTGCAACCCAAAACCCTCTTATGCATGGTCAAGTGCCAGGTGGGTGTGGCCCATTGGCTGGGCGTGGCCCATTGGCTGGGCATGGCTGCGGTGGTAACGGCAGACTGGATGGGACTAAAAAGTTCAATCAATTCCAACTTTGCAAGATTTTTTTTTCCGCGAGAAGTTGAAATTGTCTGATTGAACCTTTTTTTTTTTTTGCACATGGCGGTGGAGGCCTAAAGTGAAAAGGTTTTATAAAACCCAGCTGAAGACCTAGGACTGGGGCTATGGCGCACGTGCCCACAGAGAGGGCTCTGAGTGCCGCCTCTGGCACCCGTGCCATAGGTTCGCCACCACTACACTATATGATCAAAGTTATTAGAAAGGTAGATGAGGCTATTCTATATTTATTCATTTGAATGATTTATTGTCTCCAGGAGGCTTACACTGTTTAAAATGTAACGACAGGTAAATACCAAACTTTCTAAAATGGAAGACCCAGGGAAAAAGGAGTTAAGACCTAAATGGGAATAACTTCTACAACATACAACTTAATATGTTACGTGAATCCAGCCTTGGTGATTTGTAAATCATACTGTATAATTTAGTGACAGAACCTTGCAGATTTATTTTAGTCTAACGTTTAGACTAACGTTTAGGAGGACTGTTTCCCCCCCCTTTTTTGGGCTTTTCTGCTGCTGGACTTTGTGACTGACTGGGATGTACCTCAGGACAGAACTGCTGGCCCTGCGCGATTCCCCCCTCGCGCAGGTGTGGCCCAATTCAATCCCAAGGGCCTGCCTCAATGACGGGGTGTGGAGCCCCGAGAGGTGGTACGCAGCTAAAAGAGATCAAAAGAAGTTGAAACTGAGGGTCTTTTTAAAGGGGTGTTTTAGTAAATTTTTAAGGGGTTCGGGGTTTTTAGGGGGTTT
>NW_015430565.1:0-1156 GCF_001527695.2 Protobothrops mucrosquamatus | reverse complement strand
ATATATATATGCCAATAAATAAATAAATAAAACGAACACCAGGGTAAAATGATCAAACTCTAAGAGTTTAATACTACTATACCAACGCCAAGCTTTCATCAGCATCCTGCTGACATCGTCAGGGCTTAAACAGCCAGTCCATGGGAGAGTCTTTTATAGTTCAAACATAGCCTGCACACGGCCCCTGGACCTTGTTACCGGTCCTGATTGCATCAGCTGCGCTCCGGCGGTGATCTTTCCTCCGTCGGCTGTCCCTATCCTGCAAGACTTATCCATACGGTCGCTCCTACCAGGCTCATTTACTCGCGGGCTGGGGGTAGATGTGACACTCTTCCTTCTCTCTCTCCTCAATCGCGTCCCCTGTCCCCCTTGCACGTGTAGTCCCGTGTTCCTATTCCTCGCATTGGTTGGGCCCACTTGGCTCGGGATGCCCACTCTCTTTTCTGGACCCCCGCTGGCTTTGGCCACCCCACTGTCACTCTCACGGGCCTCCTCCTCCCTTTTTGCGGTCACATCCCTCGTGTCCCTTATGCCTCCTCGCACTCCGCCCCTATCGTTCCTCCATTCATCCCATCTGGGCCAGTTAGACTCATCCTCCTTCCTCATCCCCTCCTTCCTTCTGTTCTCTTCACCGGCCCTCCTCTCCTTCTCTTCAAATACATCTGTCCTATCGGTGCACAGTGGGGGCGTGGGGTGAGGCGGCCGAGCCACCGCCATTGCCGAGGGGTGACTCCGCGGTTTCCTTCCCTCCTCTTCTGTACACAAACCGCTGGGGGGGGATATGGATGATCGGGGTGCCACTGCTGTCGTAAGGCCGCTCAGTGGCTCCCCCTTTTTCTCCTTTATGCGTCTAGCCGCCCTTGTTGGTTTCCCTGTCCCTCTGTCCACTTCTGTGCTGCCCCTTCTTCCTTCACTCCCCACGCTCCCCACCTCTTCTTTCTTCCCCCTGTTCCCCACGTCAGTCCCTTCCTCTTTGCCCTCATACCTACTTCTTCCATGCTGCGGGTGTGCCGGGGTTGTCAAGCGGGGTGACCGGGCCGCTCCTGCTAGCGCGGGACGGCTCGATAACTTGTTCCCCTCTTCCCTCGCACACGAGCGAGTGACTGCCCCTCTGGGACCCTCTTCCTCTCTGTCAATCCTCACGTCTCCCCTCCTT
>NW_015430564.1:0-1156 GCF_001527695.2 Protobothrops mucrosquamatus | reverse complement strand
ATGTTTGTAACGTCAGTTTGGTCTATGGTCCCATTTTCTAAATCAGTGCTAATTATGAAGCGTTGAAAATTAAGCTGCCATATTGAATTTTACCTGCCTCAGCAATGTCTGGCATTGGCTGCCGGTGGCCTTCCGGGTGCGCTTCAAGGTGCTGACTATCATCTTTAAAGCGCTCCATGGCATCGGACCTGGTTACCTTTGAGACCGCCTCCTGCCACAGATTACCTCCCACCGACCTGTACGCTCCCACAGAGTGGGTCTCCTCAGGCTGCCGTCAGCCAGACAGTGCCGGCTGGCGACCCCAAGGGGGAGGGCCTTCTCTGTGGGAGCTCCCACCCTCTGGAACGAACTGCCCCCAGAGATCAGGGTGATCACTGATCTCCCTTCCTTCCGCCGCGCCCTCAAGACATGGTTGTTCCAGCTTGCGGGACTGGCCTAAGGGATTTTAAAGGGGTTTTAATCACTTTTAATTGGATCAGATTTAAATATTTCTTTTTAATTAATTTTAAATGTGTACTGTATTTTTGTATTTTATCTGATTGTTAGCCGCCCTGAGTCTGTAAGGAGAAGGGCGGGATATAAATTTAATAAAATAAATAAATAAATAAATAAAATAAATAAATCATGGCAACTGGACTCCTCCTGCTGCTGCTGCTCATTTTGCAGCTTATCAAAGTAGCTTCTTCAGTCTGAGCAAGTGGGTTAAGGGAATTCCATGTATTCTTCCAGGTTTTTTTAATTTCTCAATTAATCTAAATAGGTTTTTTAAGTGAATAGACAGAGTCATTAAAGGTCCTTGCTCCTAAATTCTTCTCTTACGTCGTTACGTGTACCCTCCCTTGTGTCTCTGTAAAGTAGTCTTCCCAGGTTCCGTTATCCCCCAGGATGATCAAGACCTCTTCACAGGGAGGTACAGAAATTTTGAATATATTCAAGCAATCTTGGTCTACCAAAAAACCAGAGCCACATAGGAAATGGCCTTCCCCTTCCTCAAATACAAAGCCAACACTAGATATGTTATTCTGACATATCAAGTACAAGCATACTGTATCTCCTTCTCTCTGTGGTTCATTTAAATGTGCTGCTTTGAGGCAGTTGTTTAATTCAACTTAACGGTAGGACTATCTTTTCAGACTCCAAGGGGTATATAATAAAA
>NW_015430563.1:0-1156 GCF_001527695.2 Protobothrops mucrosquamatus | reverse complement strand
AGCTTTTTTTTCAACAAAGATTCAAGATTTTAAATCAAGATATTATTCTTTTAAAAGAAATCCCAGCGAAAATGCTTAAAGCGCGACGAGATTATGCTTTTCTAGTGCAGGAGCTTAAGAATAGGCAAATAATTTTTAGATGGGATGTACCGGTGGGTATAATTGTAACGGTGGCTGGCAAGCGCTACAGAATTAATTCAATTAAAAAGGGCGAAAGAATTTATGGCGTCTGTGCTGCAAGCAGAGTGTCCACCTACACCTCAAAAGGCTGATATAGCTGAGTATCCGATTGTGGACCTCCCTTCTACTTCCGGCGCTCAGGATGTAAATGGGCGTTCAAAAGATGATGGAAAAGAGCAAAGAGTGACTCGCGCAGCTCACAGACGCAAGGAGAAGGAACAACTGACAGCCCGCCAAACAGCTGAGAGTCCACCACCTGCCACCTTAGAGCCAGTAGGTGGCGTTTGACCTAAGGTCTTTGTTAAGTCTTATGCTTCAAGTATTGCTATAGGATTGAAATCTGCCAATGCCTAGGATTTCATCTTGGAATGTGGGGGGACTCAACATACCCCACAAAAGACGTAAGATTTTTCATTACTTAAGACATTTTAACAATGATATTACGTGCCTACAAGAGACTCATATTGTGGCTAAAGATCAAAAATTATTGTTAAATGCCAAGCTTGGAGACTTGTTTGCTGCACCTGCCTTAAAGAAAAAAGCTGGGGTTGCATTATATATAAAAAAACATCTCACACCTATCTTAAAAGAAGCTGACAAAGAAGGAAGATTTTTATTTGTGGAAATAAATCTAAATGGAAGAAAGTGTTTAATAGTGGGGGTTTATGCTCCCAATCAACTGTCATCTCAAAAATTATTTTATAGACAACTACATCAGAAAATTGTGGCTTTGGATTATAATTCTTTGATTGTCATGGGGGACTGGAATGGGGTACCTGACACTTTAAAAGATAAAAAGACAACTTCTAGGGATGTGGCCCTTTCCAGACTCCCCAAGTCTTTTTTTGCAATGATGGAAGATCTGGAGCTGGTGGATGTTTGGAGATCACAACATATGAATGAACGTGACTTTACTTTTTTCTCTCATAGACATGAGTCTTTCTCAAGGATTGATTTTGTGCTGACATCAACTGAT
>NW_015430562.1:0-1156 GCF_001527695.2 Protobothrops mucrosquamatus | reverse complement strand
CAATGGCTCTCCCCTATTCCCTTTCTCTCTTTGTTTCAATATGGCAGGGACACCCCGCGGCTGACAAACATTAAAATTAATTGACCCAGAGATAGATTTTATTGTACAAAATGTATTTACGGGATAATGGAGGGCCATTATTTCCTGCAGTTCAGGGGCACCGAATTTTCAGCGGCTCTCTTGGAACATAAAAGGAGGAGGCACGTTTCACATAAGCAAAGTTCACCCTCATTACCTCCAGTGTCATCCTGATTAACCCATCTCCCACTTGTATGTTTTGATAAGCTGCATTCAGGTTCACCAGTCCAAACAATATAAAAATATAAGATGTGTTTCTGGGAAATCTCACTGACCACTCTTGCATGTGGTCAACTTCCTTGCAGTCAGTAAAATTATGGGGACAGCAAAGTAGAAACAACCCAAGTTTTATCTCAAGGTGGAATTCTGCAAAAGTATTTATTTGGTCTGTAAAACTCATCCCAAAGGAAACATTCCTGGAAGGATCAAGGGGGGGGGGCATTCATTTTATTATTTACTAGCTGTACTCGGCCACGCGTTGCTGTGGCTCAGTCTGGTAAAAGCGTGTGTTGCTTTTACGTCCAACAGATGGCGCTGTTTTTCAAAAAAGCATGTTTTTACCTGTCACAGGTGTGGCATCTATATAATATAGGTATATAAAAACATGCGTGTATTCGAATGCAACATTGTGTCAAAATTTCAAAGCAATCAGTGAAGAACTTTCAGAGATTTAAGATTTTGAACAAATTAACATTTACATTTTATTTATATAGATTTATATTATATAGATTTATATAGATTTATTGCACTTTGAAATCCCAAGTTTTCTCCAGGAGCTCAAGATGGCTTAGATGGGGATCTTGCTTTATTTGATCCCGCAACTGGAACCTTATGAATTAAGATTAATTGAAAGAGACTGTTAGGGCCCATATCACCTAGGGCAGGGGTAGGCAACCTTGGCTCTTTTATGACTCATGGACTTCAACTCCCAGAATTCCTGAGCTAGCATGGCTCAGCATGGAAACCTCTCCCTTTCCCCTCAGCATGGCTGGCTCAGGAATTCTGGGAGTTGAAGTCCACGAGTCATAAAAGAGCCAAGGTTGCCTACCCCTGACTTAGGGAGCTTCCATACCTAGGG
>NW_015430561.1:0-1156 GCF_001527695.2 Protobothrops mucrosquamatus | reverse complement strand
ACTCTTGACACTAGCAAAAATTGGTCTCTCACACATTCAGAATTTCTAATCAGTCTTTTACAGTATACTTTATTAATTCTCTCAATCTTCCACCACAATCAAACCATATTTTTCAATTCATTCCTTAGCCATGTTTTTATAGTTTAGTTTATAATATAGTTTTTATAGTTTAATTATAGTTAAACCACATATTCAAAAGAAAGAAACCTTTTTCAAAGCACTTATTTACTTGTCATTTTTCTGCTTTATTTTCTGAATGGCCCTATCGCTTTTTCTCTAATTTAGCACATTGATTGCAGTTCACGGGAAAATATATACAGCATGTATAATCTGGAGTATTTTATATCACATGTTTTTAACAGTGTAGGTGGAGGAGAAAGCAGATAAAGGGGGATTAATTTTATCCCAAGAAAACAGTATGTTTATCTTTTAATTTTATATCTTTTTAGCTCTTTAAAGAGGAAACAATATTTTGTTTTGTTTTTATATTTTTAATTGTGGCTCATTGAAATTTCACCTGAATTTTTACTTACATTTTGTTATACTCTTCTAACTGAAGAAGCAAAGTAAAAAAATATTTACTTTAACTGGCTACTTATTGCACTATTTTTAGTTTCTTGGACCAGGACTGTCAGGTAAACACATGTTTATAATTTACATATAATTTCTTATATATACAAAGCAAAATATCTGCAAAGTTTCTTCAAAAGTTTGATGACTTACAATCTTTCTTAAAAAAAATAATTTAATTTTAGTGGGATGGAGAAAAGATATCCAGGTTAGAATTCTAAGATATAATTAGAATCTTAATACTGCAGCCAAATCAACCAACCAGAAAACATGAAAAGACTTTCAAATGACACATATACCGGTAATCCCAGGGCTGTCATGTATTCTGAAGCAGTTATACTGATATGAATGGAATTTATTTCCACATCAATCTGAGTAGGATTGGCGCATTTTCATGTTTACCAAAGTATACCTTTGAATATAACACAGGGCAAGGACATGAAAGTCATACTTTCCAAAAAGAAGATCTGGTGTAAGAAGCAATGAGGAAGTTAACATACACCCATTTCCGATGCAAATCCTTATCTGGGCAAGTATACAAACCCCAGGAGGTGGGTCACAAGACATTGTCTTCCAAAGTTCTAGT
>NW_015430560.1:0-1156 GCF_001527695.2 Protobothrops mucrosquamatus | reverse complement strand
TGGTTGCTTTTGAAATTATCCTGGATGCTTATTAAGACAAAGGCATCATACATCTTTAAAAAGAGACAAAGAAGATTGAAGATTGAAGGTGGACCACATTAGACTCACCCACACATGGAGGAGGATTATTGCCATTGCTCCACTGTCCAGTAGCCAGGCACTCCACGCTGGAGTTATCTTGGGCGTGGAGGTGAAAGCCCTCTTTGCATTGGTAAACTGCTTTGTTGCCCATGGTGTATTCCGTGCCAAAAATAACCCCGTTCTTCGGAGCTCTAGGAACTCCACAGAAGATTGCTGGGAAGGAAAAGTCAAGACATGTGATGGCTTGCATTCACACAAAGTCTTTGCTTCCATAGTTAGTTGTGCTCCAAAATCTAACCTGTTTGCGTTATCTGGAGCCTTCCCTATCCAAGGCACATAAGCGATATTCACAGTAAATCACAAGGATGCCACAAGGACATGCGTGTTATGACATAACACAAATGCTGCAAATGTATACCTGATGTCTTGATGCAGGTGAAGAAATCACCGTGGCCTATGTCTAATGTAGTCATCACATACAGTATGTGTTGTGATGCTTGTCACCACACGTGGCATGATGCATTCTTTACCACCCCAAAGCTCTGAAGACCCTCATATGCTTTCCCCAACTTCCTAGGATACCCATGTGTGTACAAGCATACTATTTGAATTTCTCTTTGCAAAACATATGAACACACGTCAGTGTGACTTCTTCCAAATGAGCCAATGATAAAAGCAAACAAATTAATACATAATCCCCATAGAGGGACAACGTTTGGACTGAAAAGCCAGCTAATTTGTGGACAATATTGATTGAGATTATGGTTCCTTTTGAACAGGGAAGATTTGCCTAGTCTTGGGGCTGTCTGTGGAAGTAAAGAAAGGGACAGTCACTAGAACTGTTTTGAGCTTGTGAAGAAAAGGCCTTGCCTCAGTAACCCCCCCCCCCATGCCCTGGTATGCCTTACCTCGATTTATGCTACTTGAGATCTATCTTTGAAGGTAATCAGAAACCCCAGTTTATATAACTGCTTGCAAGATGACAAGGAAAAACAGTTGATGTTGGATTGTTGGGTCACCCTTAACAGACTAAAGGTATTGATCTTTATGGTTTGGGCCCAGATTACTCATACTT
>NW_015430559.1:0-1156 GCF_001527695.2 Protobothrops mucrosquamatus | reverse complement strand
TGGAAACTGATCAAGGAGAGAAGCAACTTAGAACTAAGGAGAAACTTCCTGACAGTTAGAACAATTAACCAGTGGAACAACCTGCCTCCAGAAGTGGTGAATGCTCCAACACTGGAAGTTTTTAAGAAGAGACTGGACAGCCGTTTGTCTGAAATGGTGTAGGGTTCCTGCCTGGGCAGGGGGTTGGACTCGATGACCTACAAGGTCCCTTCCAACTTTATTATTATTATTATTATAAAGTGAAGTGCTTCATTGAAGCAAATTGTCTCTTGATTTCAGAAAGAGAAATATATCACCTCTACTCTTTTTGTTGTGAGTAGATGTGGCTTGCACCAGAGCAGGCAAGCTACAGAAATATAGGTAGGTAAAATGATGCCACATCCTCACCGAAGTAATAAAAGGAATAAAAACTACAGGCACATAAAACTCACTTGTTGGCAGAAAATTGGTTCTGCATTCATAGGGTGTAGAGCCCAGCTTTCTTTCCTGATTTCTTTCTACGCAGCACAGGATTAACCCATTCTTATGATGAGATGGAGACAGCACAATAAAGACAGATCATTTTAAAAAGTCAATGGCATATCCTTCTGTGGGGATTAGAGGGATGTGAGGAAGAAATAAATAAAACTCACATAAAATGGGAGCTGAGAGTGCTATGCTGTTTGCCAATGGGCAGCTAAGTACCATTCAAAGTGCTGGTTATTACATCTTAGCACCTATATGGCTTGCTGGTACTTGTAGGAGTACCTACTTTCTGAACTCCAAAGTCATCTCAGTTTAAAAGCTTAAAAGGCCTACAATCTGCCCCCCGCCTTTTTCTTGGCATCTCACTGGCTCTGTTGGGAAATGGGAATTCCTTTGGGGTGGGGGGAGACACCAGAGATGGAGTCTGCATGTCTGAGGGCGAAGACAATCTGCCTTTTCCAGATTTCACACAGGATCAAAGCTCAAAGCAGGGGCATCCCAAACTGCATAGGAAAGACATGTTGAACCCAACATATATACAAACCACAGCCCAAGTTCATACAAAATGAAGTCCCTGCGTCCCATTTGCTCCATAGACTACCCTCGAGAACAGAGCATGTCTGGATTTCATTTTTCTTTTATTTGTTCTTGCTTCACCCCAACTCGTGGAAATCCCAAATTATTCTCTTAG
>NW_015430558.1:0-1156 GCF_001527695.2 Protobothrops mucrosquamatus | reverse complement strand
AATTACTCCCTTGACTCTGCTGGCAAAGAGGGGAAGAGAACCTGTGGCTCAGTGACTAAATCACTGACTAGTATGTATAACTGCCCAGGTTCGAATCCCATAAAGGGTATGGCTAACTGATGAAGGCAAAAAAGCCAGAAATGGTCCATCTTAGTCTCCCAATTTAATTCTTTACTCTTTGTCAGAAAAAAGAAATTTGTACGTATGTATATATATTCCTGCCTTTGAATTGGTATATGCTGCCTGATTGAGTGGGTCACTCCCTCTTTCTCTCTCTGTTTCTCAAACTCCCTGGAAATATTTCTTTAACCCTAGGATGTCACTCTATTATCATGCCCCATGCCATTCACAGCTTTTCACAATGTCGTGGAAGAAGACCCAAACTCACAATTCGGTCTGGTGGAGGTGTGCTGCGGATGAAGCATTTGATCTGGCCTTTTTCTCCATGGAGGGCGTGCTGGGTCTGTGTGCTGGAGATGATAGGCGGTCCTGGGAAGGAAGGAGAGAGAAAATGGAGGTGAAATTGTTCTTTACTATTTGTAAGCTGCTATTTGTAGTAACTTTACTATTTGTAGCTTACTATTGTAAGTCCTTGACTTACAATCATTCATTCAGAGACCCCAGTTACATTGGCTCTGAAAATCCCTGACTTATAGCTTGGTCCTCGCACTTATGACTTTGCAATTAATCATTTGCAATTAACCTGCCCAGCTCCTGACAAGCAAAGTCAACAGTGGGGAAGCTGGATTTGCCTACCAATTGTGGCAAAAATGTCTTAAAAATTAGGCCAGACGCGCTTAACAAATGCCTTGCTTAGTAACAAAATTCCGTCTCCAGCTGTGGTCGTAAGTTAAGGACTACCTGTATTTTGATTTTTTTCTTTTCTTTAATTTAATTTAATTTAATTTAATTTAATTTAATTTAATACATAGACTTATATGCCGCCCTTCTCCCCATGGGACTCAGGGCGGCTCACAGCATATTAAAACAACATAGTACATTTCCCCAATAAAAGCCAATTAAAACCAAATATTTGTAGCTGTGTCTCTTATTAAAAATCATTAAAAATTATCCCTATTTAAAATTCACCCTAGGTCAGTCCCGCTTGCTGAAAAAGCCATGTCTTGAGGGCGCGGCGGAAGGTTAGGAGATCCGG
>NW_015430557.1:0-1156 GCF_001527695.2 Protobothrops mucrosquamatus | reverse complement strand
GGAGAGTTGGGAGGATAATCTGCTTAATTTATTTCCTGGAACATTTTCAAAGAGTAGAAAGCCATCTTGCTTAGCATTAAGAAACCTTATTTGTCCAAAGCTTCATTATTTTCAGCTCTGGTATGTTTTTAGTCAACCTTCTGCCAAACCCAAGAACAGCAATACTCAGCTGAACCTAGCATTCAGTCTGGGAAGGAAAGCTTCACCCCTGGTTATCTTCAAGTCCTGGTTATGAGAATAGAGAGCCCATGATGAACCCACAATGATGACCCGCCATGACTTTGGTGTTGCCTAGTCAGGTATTCTGTGCAGACTGGAGTTCACAGGCACTCCTATAAAATGCAGTGGTTGCTTTTCCAGACATAATGCAAAGTATAAATTGCAGACAAGCAGAGTCCTTCAGCTAAGAGTGGTGAGCCTGTTCATGGATCCTGAATCTGCATAAGGGACACCTTAACTTGGTTTCAAAAGGTCCATCCTACAGAACAGGTGAATCTCTAGTCTAGAGAAAACCCTTTCAAACTTTTGAAAATGCCATCAAGTCCAAGAAAGGAAACTGAACAACCCAACTATGGGCGTAAAGAGGCGGGATGGACCACTCCCTGCTCCAGATACCTGCAAGTTCAAATTCTCCAGGACTTGGCCTGGAATGAGGCAGAACTCCTAGCTGAGTTCTGGGAAGGGCTTTCCAATGCAATAGGCAAAGCTGGCCCCAGCTGAACGTGCTGCCACACCACAAGAACTGATCCAAACCCACGTAAGAATCAATGGCAGCTTGAAGGATGCAGGGAGGTACCTATATTTAACTGAGGAAGGAGGGGAAATCAGAAAGCAGTCACTGCACAACATTGAACAACTGCACAACACTGGTACAGTTCTACAGAATCATAGAATTCAAGAAACAGCTAAAGTATGCATGGTAATTTGATGACATAGTATAAAGTGACATATTCCTTCTGTTTCCTCCCTCTGTAGTAATCATTCATTCGGGAATTCTGCACTACACATATGCTTTGAAAGCAGTGTTATGAATCTTGTGAACACTTTATAAAATAAAGGATGAGGTATGACACTGACAATAATGGAGAGATCTAGGAATGGTTTTGAATCACTTTATGGATTGTCCACTGGAGCCAAGGGAAACCTGCAGAAACTG
>NW_015430556.1:0-1156 GCF_001527695.2 Protobothrops mucrosquamatus | reverse complement strand
AAAACTCCCCTGGATAGTCAGTTGCCGCTATTAGAGGGTGGGATGAAGTTTCCCTTCCCTCTCTACAGGGGGGGAAAATACTTTGGGCAGCTTATGCAGGTGGAAAAAATAATTAGGATTGAAGAGAGATTCAGATCTCACCCAGTCTCTTCCGCGCTGCTTTGTAGGTACCTGGTAGTAAGTGTGACCTTGGCTTTCTGCAGTCTAGTAACGAGCCATATTGCTATAGCCGGTTTTTCGTCTGCTGGTTTGGAGGGCTGCGCCGGATCAAGCGGAAGAGCTACCGCTCTCCCGCAATCCAGCACTAATCCCCTCCTTGCTGGTGGGGCGACTTTCGACCCTTTCCAGGGTCCCTCTGCAATGCGAAATTGGACATGGAAGATGAGCTTGCCTTCGAAACATCTGCAGCAGCCGCGGCGGCGGCAAACCAGAAGTCCTTTTCCCCATTGAATTTTAATTTTTTAGATAGGGTCCCATAGTTCAAATATATCAAGATTCTTCTATATCTTGAGCTTGTCTTCTGGATGTTGGCTATTTCTGCCAGCTTAGTGTCATCTCCAAATTTAATAAGTTCCCCTTCTATTCCCTCATCTACATTATTTATGAAAATATTGAAGAATAGTGGGCCTAAGATTGAGCCTTGGGGTACCCCACTGCTTACAGCGCTCCATATAGATGTAGTTCCATTAAGGACTAACCATTGGGTGTGGTTTGTCAGCCAATTACAAATCCATCTGATGGTGATTAAGTCAAATCCAAAGTCCGTAAGAAACATCTGATATTCTGAGTTAATAATAATAGTAAAGTTGGAAGGGACCTTGGAGGTCATCTGGTCCAACCCCCTGCTCAGGCAGGAAACCCTATACCAGGGGTCGGCAACCTAAAATAGTGAAAGAGCCACTTGGACCCGTTTCCCTCACAAAAAAAAAAACTGGGAGCCGCAAAATGTGCGCATGTGCACACACGTAACGGGGCTTGATTGAAGAGTGGAGCCTAAGGCGACACATGCACCGGCCCTGCCCGAGTCCAGCTCTGGTATGGACGGCTGTGCCGTTCTGGCTTCTCCTCCCCTCGGAAAAGACTGCTCTCCCCCCTTTGCTGAAGCGGCGAGAGGGGGGACTTGCCTTGGGCACGGCGGGCCTGCTGGTGGCTGAGG
>NW_015430555.1:0-1156 GCF_001527695.2 Protobothrops mucrosquamatus | reverse complement strand
CTCACTGCCTTCGATTCAGTCCTGGCCATGTTTACTCAGGAGCTGGTTCTGCCGCTTTCAGGAGGACTCCCTTCCACAAGGCACAGGAGATTGCAGCCTTTTAAAAAGGGAGGGGAAGTGAGGAGGTAAGATCCGTTAAGGATGAGGTCCAGTTTGGTCAAGTGATATAATAATAGTAAAGTTGGAAGGTACCTTAGAGGTCATCTAGTCCAACCCCCTGCTCAGGCAGGAAACCCTATACCATTTCAGACAAATGGCTGTCCAGTCCCTTCTTAAAAACTTCCAGTGTTGGAGCATTCACCACTATATAAAGCACCAAGCTAGAAACTGGGAGACAGTGAGTTCTAGTACCATCTTAAGCACGAAAGCCAGCTGGGTGGTTTTGGGCCGAACACTCTCATGTTACTTTTTGTACTCCTTCTAAATCAGGGATAGTCAACCTTGGCTCTTTTATGACTCGTGGACTTCAACTCCCAGAATTCCTGAGCCAGCTAAGCTACCTCTGTTCTAAATGAAGGAGAACGCCATTCACCATTTTAAGTCAAATCACATTGCCATTAACTCTGTGTTGAGTCTGTAACTAACTGATGCTAAATAAGATCACATGAAGTATTAGTACTGCTTTATAAAACCCTAGTAAGAGCACACCTGGAATACTGCAGCCAATTTTGGTCACCATATCACAAAAAAGATGTTGAGAGTTTGGAAAAAATTCAGAAAAAAACAACTAAGATGATCAAAGGCCTGGAGACTAAAACATAGGAAGAATGGCTGCGGGACTTGGGTTTGGCTAGTCTAAAGAAAAGAAATAGGGGAGACATGATAGGATGGGGAGAAACAGACTCAGACTCAACCCTTCCAAGACTGAGTGGCTGTGGTTGCCGGCTCCCAGGCATAGTCAGCTGACTCCGTCGCTGACTATAGGGGGCGAAACTTTGGCTCCCTCAGAGAGGGTATGCAATCTGGGTGTCCTCCTGGATCCACGGCTGACACTAGAAGATCAGTTGACGGCCGTGGCCAGGGGGGCGTTTTACCGGGTACGCCTGGTTCACCAGTTGCGACCTTTTCTGGACCGGGATGCCTTGCGCACAGTTACCCACGCTCTTGTCACCTCCCGCCTGGACTACTGCAATGCTCTCTACATGGGGCTCCCCTT
>NW_015430554.1:0-1156 GCF_001527695.2 Protobothrops mucrosquamatus | reverse complement strand
TACAGTTAAAGCTGCTCTTGAAAAGCATTCAAATGCTTCAGCTACTACAGAACACAGCTGCATGGGTTGTAAATGGTGCTGGCTGTTAAGCATATGTAACATTGCTCCATGGGCTGCATTGGTTGCCAGTGAGGGACTATCTTCTCCCAGTTGTTTCTACCCATCCAATTCCATCTTGCAGGATAGGCACGCTTGGCCCATCAGCCAAGGAATGCTGGCTGGCAGAGATAAGGAGACATGCCCTTTAGAACATCCTCCCTCCTGAGATTAGGATGCCTTGAAAATTTTGGCGTTTTGGAAAACCTCGCAGACCTGGCTATGTACCTGGGCCTCAGTTTCCAGGTGTGTAAAGGGCTCCATTTCCTGGTTATGTTGACATTGATGGATTATAATATTTGTTGGTTGGTACTGGTATTTAATTTCTTGTTTCTGTTCTGTTTAACAGTTTTTATGATTGTTCACCACCCAGAGTCACTGGTTTGGCTATACAAATTGAATAAACAAACAGGGTAACGTGTTGGATATATATACATACATACATATATACATACATACATATATGTACTGTATGTATGTGTATATATATATATATATATATATATATATATATATATGTGTGTGTGTGTGTGTGTGTATGTATATACACATACATACATACATACATACATACATATATATATTCAAAAACTAAAACACAGATCACTGAGACTAAAAATTTATTAAAAATTTAGCTTTCGTCAGCGTCTGCTAACATCGTCAGAATTCTAGCCAGGATTGAGAATCATGTTCTTATTTATTTATTTATTTTTATTTATTATTTATATTTCTACCCCGCCCTTCTCCCTGCGGACTCAGGGCAGCTTACAGCCTTTTAAAAACAAATACATAGATACAAAAATACTAAAGTTAAAATGTTAATTAAAATGAAATATTATTAGGCCATTATTATTTTTTTTAAAAAAATTATTATAAAACCAAGCTAAAAATAACCCTTAGGCCAGTCCTGCCAACTTAAATAGCCATGTCTTGAGGGCGCGGCGGAAGGAGGGGAGATCTGGGATCACCCGGATCTCTGGGGGTAGTTCGTTCCATAGGGTGGGAGCTCCAACCGAGAAGGCCCTCCCCCTGGGGGTCGCCAGCCGGCACTGTCTGGCTG
>NW_015430553.1:0-1156 GCF_001527695.2 Protobothrops mucrosquamatus | reverse complement strand
TATCATTATAGTTGAAAATTAAGATTAGTACTTTTTACGGAGCAAAGAAAAATAAAAATCAAATCTAAGCATGAAAATAAATTGCAATTTGATTTTTGACAGATTTACATGGTGCAGATGTAAACTCTCATTCTAATTGTGTTCAGTTTCTAAACTGAGAAATGGGTTGGCTACTAAAATAATGCGTGGTCAGAAAAAACATGGTTCAATATCTAAATTATTATAATTGTGTCAGAGGCATGTAGAAAAGATAATCACTACTGCTGAGAATAGTCACCTACATTCTTCAATTTATTTATAATTAATTTGATCCATGAGAGATCAAAATTCACCTAAGATAACAAACTGATGAGGATAATAGAATTGAAAAGGGATTGCAAAAAACCTCAAGATCTTTCCAAACTGAATGAATTGGTGTCAAAATGGCAAACACGGTTCAGTGTAAGCAAATGCAAAGATAGATAAATGTACACATACATACAGTGGCGCGATTCAAATATGTGAACAACCGGTTCTCTGTGTGGATGCCTCTTCTGGAAGTCTGTTCTGGGCCTGGGCAACAAAAAAATAGCTATTGGTTCTGCTGAACTGGTGCAAACCAGCTGAATCCCACCACTGCATGCATACACACATATACATTAGTACAAAACCCTAATCTTCACAGATTTATTTATGGAATCTGAATTGGTAGGTGATTGGTTAAGAAAAGAGTCAGCCCAATCTGCAGTTTCCATGCTTGAAGCATTAGAAAGGAATGAAAATAAATCAGCCAAAAAGTAACATGTTTATATGAAACCACTGGGTGAAACCACTGGGACACTCACTCCTGAAAATCATAAATCATAAAAATGTAATAATTGCATTATTAGGAGATTGGCACCGTTCTCTAGGAGCAGAGCATTCAGTATGATTAATTCTGGATTCAGTTTTATATACTTTATGTCAACAGTAATGAGTCTGAGGCCTTCAGGTGTTATGTTACTGAATGGACTACAATTACCAGCCATCCCAGCCAGCATAGCCCGTGGATGAGGGAAGATGGGAGTTGTAGGTTTCTGATTTCCATCTCTGATCTAGAGTAAAACAAGCTATCTTCTAATTAGCTTCTATCTAGCCATTTACGAGGGACCATTCTTGTTTGGAGAAAGGAAAGCAT
>NW_015430552.1:0-1156 GCF_001527695.2 Protobothrops mucrosquamatus | reverse complement strand
TCGGACAAACCAACAGAAGAATAAGTGCACGCATTGAAGAACACAAAAACTCAGTCAGAAAAGAGGAACCAACTTCTTCCCTGGTCCAACACCTTAAAGCCACAGGACATAAAATTGACTTTAAAAAGACCAGAACTATCGCCAAAACTGAACACTTTAACAACAGAATAATCAGAGAAGCCATCGAGATAGAAAAACGTCCACACAGCATGAATAAACGAGATGATACCTCCCGCCTACCAGCCATTTGGAAACCCGCCCTTATTGACAAACGAGTCCCCAACACAAAGAATGACACTAGACCCACACTCACAAAAACCACACAGGATGTCACCACCACACATCCACGCAAAAAACAAACCCAAACCCACACCGATGATGAGGCACGACCACAAACCAGAAGCCAGACCACAGCTGCATCATTAGCCATTTTAAACCCCTCCAATCCATACATAAAGCAAATTGACACCCACCATGAAGATATGGCATGACCACGAACGCGAAGCCAAACAACAGCAATGCAGCTCTCCATCTCAAATCCCCCGGCAACTCAGACTAATCCGAGCACTACAAAGCTCCCACCCAAACAGAACACACCCCCATCCAATCAGAGCACAGCCAATCCCCCATCCAATCAGAGCACAGCCAAGCCCCTAACCAATCAGAACACACCTCCACCCAATCAGAACACAGCCAAGCTCCCACCCAATCAGTTCATACCCCCACTGGCAGTTAAAAGGAAGAAACAGCTGCGATCACACATTGCTTCTAGAAGCACGAAGCCAAAAACACCAGCCTGAAGATGACGAATGGGACTTCGTCGAAACGTTGCCAAGACACTTCCAATTTTACGCAGGAGAAAACCCGAATAACCAAAGACCTATACACACACACACACACACACACACACACACTACCAGGAACTCAAGATATTATATATAGCACTGTTCCAAAAATTTTCACAACCAAATTTTGGAATAAATTGGGAATAAAGAGAATAACTGACCACTGAGTTTCCATGGTTTGCATGGCTCAGGGTAGACCTTGACATAGGACCATAATGAGCCTGTCTGTTATGTTCAGATGTAACAGTTGTAAAATGGGTTAGTCATGTGACCAATCTGATTTTATGACCCTTTTTGCACTGGTCGTTAAG
>NW_015430551.1:0-1156 GCF_001527695.2 Protobothrops mucrosquamatus | reverse complement strand
GTTACACCGTGTAGCATTCAGGAGTTTACACTGAGATCTATTGAAGGAACAGGAGAAATGGCAATACTTAAAGCAGTAAGATTTAATTTCCTCTGCGGTGAAATAGGAGTAATCTTTGATCAAGCGGAGAGGACCAGAAATTAATTAACTGGTTTAAAAGTCAAGCCGCCTAAACTCCAGGATCAGATGTTCTGATAACGTGGGAATCGGAGAGAGAAGGGCACAAAATGATTGTTTTTTTCCCTATGTGTGGGTTGTCAAAGCACCGTAGAGTCCATGTACTGTAGCAAAATCATAAATTAACGCTCTCTCTTCTGAATGGATTGCCCGCCACCAATTAATCAAGTAAAGTCTAACTTCATTTGATCTTTCACCTTTGGTCTCTAAGAAAGTCTTCCTCCAAAGCTTGGCCATCTTTCAAAATTTAACCCTTCACGCTTAACAGGTGTTTTCATGCCTGTTGATATTGTCCCTGAATCAAACGGACACCGTATAATTAGGAAAATGAACACAGACCGAGTTTGTAAGTTATTCTGGGACTGGAGATGGAAACCAGACAGACCTGGAATGAGCCTCATTAGACCTTTCCTTTGTTAACGCGCTCCGTGTCACCGGACACACGCCAGGATCGATGCTGGAGCCATCTGACAGCGTTACGCCCGGTTGCATAAAAATGCTGCGGTAAGCATCGAGCAGAAGCCAAACGGATGAATGGGCTTTCCGGACAGCGGTGAGATACAGAGGCTGGACCGGGCTAATCTATTTACCCATTATGATACCCTAGTATTAGTCACCGTTTATCACCTCGGTAAATCACCCCTTCCTGTTAAGGAACATGTTCAAGGTGCAGAACACTGTTATTTATCGGCCGAGGCTATATTTACAGCTCCAAAGGCAGGTGAGGAAGGGTCATGGGAAACGTTCAAGCATTTCGACGTCCTTTGCTTTCTGGGAAAAAGAGAGAGAATGAGAGAGAGAGAGAGAGAGAGAGAGAGAGAGAGAGAGAGAGAGAGAGAGAGAGAGAGAGAGAGAGAGAGAGAGAGAGAGAGAGAGAGAGAGAGAGAGAGAGAGAGAGAGAGAGAGAGAGAGAGAGAGAGAGAGAGAGAGAGAGAGAGAGAGAGAGAGAGAGAGAGAGAGAGAGAGAGAGAGAGAGAGA
>NW_015430550.1:0-1157 GCF_001527695.2 Protobothrops mucrosquamatus | reverse complement strand
CTTGCGGGACTGGCCTAAGGGATTTTAAAGGGGTTTTAATTACTTTTAATTAGATCACAGTTAAATATTTCGTTTTAATTAATTTTAACAGGGGTTTTGTATTTTTTGTATTTTAATTGATTGTTAGCCGCCCTGAGTCCGAAAGGAGAAGGGCGGGATATAAATGTAATTAAATAAATAAATAAATAAATAAGGTAATTGAGCCTGAAATTACAGTTATAAGAAGCGGCAGTCATTAAGCATGTTACCATATAACCATCTCTGATTTTGCTATCTTTTTTGTAGCAGTCATTAAGCAAAAACCACAGTTGTTAAGTGAATGTAATGGTTGTTAAGCAAACACAGAGGTTTTAAGTGAACACGGGGACTGTTAAGCAAACCCATTTTCTTCAATAAACATTTTTTTGCTAGAAACTGACAGTAAATGCCAGAAACAGGCACAAAATGTTGAAAATTGCAGTCATGTTTGTTATGTCCTGGGCCTGCTGAATTACTCAGCAGGCTCAGGAATGCTGCAGAGAGTCCCGGGCAGATCACGTGGTTGCCGGGGACCAGACTGGCTGTCTCCAGACTTGCACACATGTGCAAGGCGGGAAACCAGCCTTGCATTGATTGGTTGACGCTGTCCTTCCAAGGAGACTATAAAAGGCCTGCGTGCCATTTTGTTCTCTGTTCTGTTGATGAAATTGAATAAAGAAGACTTGCTTTTTGTTACTCGCTTTGTCTCAATGCCTTTGACTCACAAACAGAACAATGTTACCTTGAAGTAATATGGGAGGCCTATACGTTTGTTAAATAAATAAATGTACTCACAGGATGCTTCTGCTGGCCTTAATTTCAGTCTCTTTTCCTCTTTACCCTGCATAGCTTTATGGACATCTATTGCATTCTCCCTTGTCTTTTTTTTTTCCTTTCCAAATTAAAGAGCTCCAAATGCTGAAATATTTCATTATAGTGCAAGGTCCCAGTCCCTTACTTGAACTTGAGATACCATATCAATCTAATCAGATAACCCAAGCGGAGACTTCTTGATCAAGCAGCACCTTATTTGATCAAATTAAGCAGCTGGGTGGCCAACAATCTGGAACACTGGTAGAGTTATGTATAGAAGTACCATACATTAGAAAGTTGGTAGCATTGCTTTATAAACTTTGTTA
>NW_015430549.1:0-1157 GCF_001527695.2 Protobothrops mucrosquamatus | reverse complement strand
TTTCTCTTTTCCAAAGATGTTCCGTGTTCGGCCTCGGGGGTGGTACCGGAAAAGATACCGATTGGGGATGGTACCGGAAAAGGATTCCAGGGGCCTTCTGTGTAGGTTTAACTCTGCAGGCCTGGGTTTTAGGTGGCGGATTACCCTTAGAGTGAAAGATGGAGGACAAAATAGTAGAAAGAAGCGAAAGAGAAGGCATACACACGGGCCATCCCTCACTGGATGAAATTTGCTAGGTGAGCCTTGCAGAAATGTCCTCATGAGCCTATGGAGTATATTCGGAGTAGGGTCGGCTTCCTCTGGGGGATTGGTCAAATATCCCCATCTTAGAAGGAGTAGTCCCTTTCCCTTCCCCTTCCGAGGAAACCCTCTTCCAAAGGTCCAGTTTCCTTTGTCCTAATTCCGTCCCCAAGAACAAACTTCAAGATTGTCCTAATCCTGTCCCCAAGAGCAAACCGCAACCTTATGAGATCGCCGTAGGCCCCAGACTTTCTAAGGAGGTAAGAATGGGCTGGGGGACATTGCTCAGATGTCACTAAATGGAGGCTAACATCTGAAAATTGCAAGGCTGATCCATTGTAGTGCTTTCAGGCTTCCCAGAAATCAGAAATCAGCTAAGCAAATGGAATCAGTGGGGAAGGAAACCGGCACAATTGAAGAGGAAAAGGGTTTTCCAAGGCTTTTTCTTTAATTTCAGAGAGAAAACCCGACCGAGGGGTTAAGCGTCTACGCCACCTTCCTGACACGTCATCAATTAATCAATGAAAGAGCTGTACACAGGGTGCCATCCCAGGGACTGTGGAAGGCCATTGTCCATCCATCCAACCGTGTTCCTTCTTGCCTCTGCAAAGGGCTGCCTGATTCCTTCCTGGACACAACGGTGTTTTCTCTAACTCAGTGGCAGAATGATTCCATACACTTCTTTGCAAACTTTCAAGCCAATTGAGGGAACAGCTTGGGGGGGGGGGTGCGAACGTAGTGGAAGGAAGCCACGTGACGACAGCCTAGTAGTTACAATCTTGCCATCCCACTCTTAAACTTTCCACTGAACTTGCCTTTCTACTAGCCATCGCCTGCTTGTCCATTGGCCTCTAGTCATCGATGGTCCGTTGCTCCGAACTCCCCGCCTGGAATAGCCTGAAGTGCCAAGAGGCATG
>NW_015430548.1:0-1157 GCF_001527695.2 Protobothrops mucrosquamatus | reverse complement strand
TCGCCAGCCGGCACTGTCTGGCCGACGGCACCCTGAAGAGACCCACCCTGTGGGAGCGTACTGGCCGATGGGAGGTAATCTGTGGCAGAAGGCGGTCTCGAAGGTATCCTGGTCCGCTGCCATGGAGCGCCTTAAAGATGATAGTCAGCACCTTGAAGCGCACCCGGAAGGCCACCGGCAGCCAATGCAGCTCGCGCAGTATAAACAAGACAAAGAAGTACCTTTGCCACTAGAAGTTACCATTAGGAGGCCCATGAGGTAGTTGGAGATTGTTTTACTAGGGATTTGTACAAGAGGTAGGCAAAAAAGATTTTCCTGTTATTGTTCATTCTGAGGAAGAAGAACTTGTCTCATTTCTTCAAATGGAAAATTAACTTGACAGAATGTTATGCTCTATATTTCTTTATTCAATCTTGCCTTGATCATGTACAGCCTCCTTGACTTCCCACACTTCAGTTCAATCCCAGGGAAAGGCATCATGAAAAAAATCTCATTATTTGAGTTGATATTTTCAATAGCATTCCTCCTGTCTCTGAAACCTTTCTAAATGTTGTTGGAGAATTTCTTCTTCAGAGAACATGGCCACCCAACTTCACTGTCCACAAATTTAATGGAGAAGCTCAAAGAAGTTTGGGTCCTGTTGAAGAAGACGCCAGAAACCTGTTGATTCCAGAGCTACAGATTGTTCATTTCTGGTGCAGAAGAAAGGATTTTCAAAGTAGAGATGTGGAGGCATTTGCCTTTTATACAGCAGTGCCTGGTGGGGAGACATGTCCTCTTTTACATCTGATCAGGAAACAGTATGGTTTTTTGTTTTGTTTTTAAAAATGATGATTGCTTTGGAATGTTGTCACAAGAGAGTGCTCAGATACAATCTAGGTTTCTCCAAGTTGGTACCCTCAAGCTCTGACCAGCCCTGGCTTTCCTCCATCTCCCACAAAAGTCTATAGTGAGCATTCAATCTAACCCATTATTGGTAGTGAAATATGACCCTCATTCCTAAGATATGAGCAAGCTGCTGATCTGAATGTGTGAACTTGAGGGAAAGGACTTGGCCTCTCCTAACCCCAAAGTAACCTTGGATGGTACTCTTTCCATCACCACATTAACTAGAACTGAGGTTTTATATTGTCATATGTTAGATTGAAAAAATTTGG
>NW_015430547.1:0-1157 GCF_001527695.2 Protobothrops mucrosquamatus | reverse complement strand
TGACCTAGGGAGGATTTTATACTGGGTTCATTTTTAGGAATTTGGAAGACACAACTTTAAAATTTGGTTTAATTCGGTTTTACAGGGGGGGATTGTATATATGCTTTTGTTTTAAATATGTTGTGCGCCGCCCTGAGTCCCGCAGGGAGAAGGGCGGCATATAAATTAAATAAAATAAATAAATAAATAAATAAATAAAAAATCCTTCCATTCCCCACCATCCAGTCAGAGCCGAAGAAGCTTCTGGGATGAGAAGCGAAACGTCTTCAAAGAAAAACAAAGTCCAGTTGCCTCTTGAAAAAGCACCTTTGGGACAACCATGACCTGGATGACGGAGAACCCTCCGTAGATATATAGGGTCTCCTGCTTGGGCAGCAGGTTGGAGTACAAATCCACGTGTCTGATGGTGACTTGAGTCTCTGCAAACCTCCTGAAAAAAGACGAGTGGTCCTGAAGGACCGCGGGAGGAAAGGAAGGACAGGGTGAGTTTTTTCCCTCTGCGTTTTCCATGTCTTTTGTACCACATTCAGCGAGGCATGGACAGAGCAGTCAAGAAACCAGCCAAAAGTTTACTCCACAATTATTTTTATTGGGTGTTATTACAGATTGTGATACTAAAGAAACTAATTTGATGTTGAATTTGATAACAGCTGCAAGGTTATTGGTAGGGCAATATTTGAAGAAGGATTGCTTGCCTACTATAGAAGAATGGATGCTTAAAGTGTCAAATTTAGCAGAAATGGCTGAGATCTCTGCTTATTTGAAGGATCACTCACAAGAAAGATACATTTCGGTTTGGAGAAGATGGGATAGATTATATTCAGAATAAATATGGGACTAAAAAGTTCCATTTGGCTTATGAGTGAATATTAGATTTATTATTATTAATAGTTTATTATAGGGGAGTTTTTCTTAGGTTTAATTATATGATATTATTACTTTTAGTATTAGTATTGTATTGTATTGTTTAGTAATTAGGTTGTTAATTTGTTTATTATAGTGTTTTATTTTAACTTGTTTAAATTTTTGTTAAAAGGGAGTTAAAGCGCTTTATGGACTTGGTTATTTAAATAGTTGGTTAATGTTAGTTAGATTATGATTATTATATTTGTAACCCTGTGTTCAGCTCTGGGAAGTGGGGGAGAGGGAGGGAGGGT
>NW_015430546.1:0-1157 GCF_001527695.2 Protobothrops mucrosquamatus | reverse complement strand
GTATAGAAAATAACAAGAGGAGTATTAGTTATGTTCGCCAGCTTTTATTATAAAAATATAACAAAGGTGGGATAGAAATAAATAAATAAATAAATAAAACGGGAGAACCATGTCTTCTCACATCCAGCATGAAAAATGAACATCAGAGATTTGTCCCTAAAGTGGCTACAGGTGAAACACCAGACGCAGCGCCTGGTTTGGGCCCTTCAGGGAATAAGTCTAAATACGAACAAACCCTCATTCATCTGCGTGATTTTCCTACTGGAAACACTGATGTCATCTTAATAGTGTGCAGGACATGAACACATTTGCTAGACGAAGCTGTTCTCAGAAATAGAACTATTGACCAGATCCCCCACAAAGTGTGAAAAATTGTATTTGCCAGGAAATGGTAAATCATAATTCTTAGAACATGACAAGCTGTGGCTAGTTGTGTTGCGTTATGATACGAGAAAGTTGCCCCCACAGAACAGAGACAGATCGACCCTAGAAATTCAAAGGGCAGAACTGACCATTTCTGTTCTCTCTTGCATACATTTACCAACTACTCACCAACTGAATTCAATTTCTGGTTTTTTAAAAAAAAAATTCTCTCAAAATATTATTTAAATAGGGCCAGTTGGTCTAGTGGTTAAGGCACCAGACTAGAAACAGGAGACTGTGAGTTCCAGTCCCACCTTAGGCATCAAAGCCAGTTGAGTGACTTTGGGTCAATCACCAGGAGATGATGAGTTCTAGTCCCACTTTAGGCATGAAAACTGGCTAGGTGTCTTTGGGCTACTTCCTCCCTCTTAGCCCAACCCACCTCACAGTGTTGTTGTAAGGAAAATAGGAGGAGAAAGATGTGTTGGATATTTTCACTGCCTTGAATTATTTGTAAAAGTAATAAAGGCAGGAAACAAACAAACAAATAATACAACCCAACTTATTTATTTATTTATTTTATTATTTTAATTTGTATACCGCCCTTCTCCCATAGGACTCAGGGCGGTTCACAGCATATTAAAAACAAATAATATACACAAAATACAAAAAAAAAATACAAAATACAAAAATACAAAAATACAAAAAATAAACCCCGATAAAAGCCGAATTAAAACCAAATATTATCAGCTGTGTTTCCGATTAAAATACTTTTAAAATTATCCCTGCCTAAA
>NW_015430545.1:0-1157 GCF_001527695.2 Protobothrops mucrosquamatus | reverse complement strand
GCTGGCTCAGGAATTCTGGGAGTTGAAGTCCACGAGTCATAAAAGAGCCAAGGTTGCCTACCCCTGGACTAGGCCTAGGCCACTTTCTGACTCGTGGACTTCAACTCCCAGAATTCCTGAGCCAGCATGGCTCAGCTTGGAAACCTCTCCCTTTCCCCTCAGCATGGCTGGCTCAGGAATTCTGGGAGTTGAAGTCCACGAGTCATAAAAGAGCCAAGGTTGCCTAACCCCGGGCTAGAGGGTTTCTCGGCCCTTATTTTCGACCAACGTGCAAACAGTAAAGGCTGGCATGGAGGAACAGTCTACAGAATGTCATAATAAGCAGCAGTTGGCAAGGTGTGAAATTTTGGATGCCTGGAGATTAACCTCGCCCAAGATTAAAATGGCGCTGTTCCATGTGCTTCGTTGCCAAAGTGAGGAGAGTAGGTGTGCCATTAAGAAAGCTCCAACAGGCTTGGGTCTCCTGGGCTCATTTAGAGAACATGACGGTGACTCCACTCCGCTTTTCTTCCAACTCTGATGAAATTTCAGATGAAATCAGGCATAGATTCATCCAAGGTCAGCTTCAGGCCAACAGTCAAGTAAGCAATACTCCAGTCAAGAAACTGCCAAAAGAGACATTAGTAAACAGCCCCAATCAAAGAATCCTTAAGACCACCCAGCCACCCAAACAGGCAAGGCACCAGAATATAAACTGATAGCAATCCCCACTCCTTACTAGCATTGATGATGTTACTTAGTGAGGGTAATGAAAAGTCTGCAAGAAAACAAGCACCAAGGATCCCTCAGATGAAATTGCCCGAACCAAAAAAAGCTTCTGAACTACAGAACAAAGGTCAATTGGCCTTGTGGCTTTCAAACAACATAAACTCAAAAAAAAGTGCTTTTTTTTAAGAGTGCTTTTTTTCATGCAGGGAGAAAAGCTTGATGAGAGCTGAAGAGAGGGACAAGTCACCCTTAATAATAATAATAATAATAATAATAATAATAATAATAATAATAATAATAATAATAATAATAATAATAATAATAATAATAATAATAATAATAATAAAGTTGGAAGGGACCTTGGAGGTCATCTAGTCCAACCCCCTGCTCAGGCAGGAAACCCTACACCATTTCGGACAAATGGCTGTCCAGTCTCTTCTTAAAAACTT
>NW_015430544.1:0-1157 GCF_001527695.2 Protobothrops mucrosquamatus | reverse complement strand
TTTATATCAGTATAATTAGGTTGGGTTATTACAGTGCATCAAACAGGGTCGAGGCTATTCCCAAGTCTTTTAAGCTCTTCCCCAGATTTGTTTAGGGAAGCCACTGAGGGTAAATGGTTGATTAGGATCACTGTTTTTCTTCTTCATTCAAGATCAGGAGGAAAACCGTTTCCCCCTGTGGCTCGTGAACGAGCAGGGGGAAAAATATATATATATATATCAACCTAAAAGGGTGAATATTATGTTGCATGTAGAAGCTGGGGTAGTTTTTTTGGCAGGGTGAGTTAGTAGGAAGAAAGAGCTAGGACGTGTTCTCTCTTTCTTTTATAGAGCCACTGGGGCTGCTGCTTAATGCTTGTAGTCCCTAGGAAGGGAAAAAACGAACAAGGATGCTTTGGAACGGAATACAAAATTTTCCTACTTCAAGGAATCTAGGCCTTGTCATCTTGGGTGTTTTATTTTTTTCCCAATCAGAGCTAGGAAACTTAATTCCCTGCTTTTCCTTAATGACGGTTAGGCTCTGGGTCTTAACTTACTACAACTACTATTACTACTACCACCACCGCCACAACTGCCATTACTACTATTTATTTTAAAAGATCCTTTTCATACCAAAAGAAGAAGAAAAAGAAGAAGTGTAAACCAGAAGCCGACATATGGCAGAGACAAGCTTCTAGCGTCAGATTCATTTTGCTGTAATACCTTGGGGCCTCAGGAAAGTGACAGGAGAAAGTAGAGTTTTTTTGGCCTGAGGGGTTACTTTCGGAAGAAAAGGTGTATATATGTGTGTGTGTGTGTGTGTGTGTGTGTGTGTGTGTTTGTGTGTCGGGTTGTGTGTATGTGATTGGCCATACCCGGCACAGAGTCATTTTATAAATAGCAATTCTCCCTTGGATGCTATTTTATGAATGTGGCCACCTCATGTCAACTTTCCGTGTACATTAATGATAATAATAACGATGATAAAGTTGGAAGGGACCTCGGAGGTCATCTAGTCCAACCTCCTGCTCAGGCAGGAAACCCTATACCATTTCGGACAAATGGCTGTCCAGTTTCTTCTTAAAAACTTCCAGTGTTGGTGCATTCACCGCTTCTGGAGGCAGGTTGTTCCACTGGTTAATTGTTCTAACTGTCAGGAAGTTTCTCCTTAGTTCTAG
>NW_015430543.1:0-1157 GCF_001527695.2 Protobothrops mucrosquamatus | reverse complement strand
CCCCCTCTCCATCCATCCATCCATCCATCCATCCATCCATCCATCCATCTTCCTCTCTCCGTCCGTCCGTCCGTCCATCCAGCTATCTATCCCTGCCTCCCTCGATCTTACTCTCAATTCTGCAATCCTGCGAAAATCCATCTGCCAATATATTTGAACTGGACCTGCCGCCCCCCAGAAGCAGAAGAGTAGATCTCGGGCTCTGGGAAGGAGGTGCTTTTTTTATTTTATTTATTTATTCCCGCGAGTAGCGGGCGTGCGTCCAGGAGTGGGGCAGGTCACCTGGAGCCCCAGGGGTGCTCCTCCTCCTCCTCCTCCTCCTCCTCTTCCTCCTCCCATCACACATCGCCCCCCCCGCTCCACACCTTCAGCGAGCGGCGCGGGAAGGGTTAACGGCGGGCGCGGGGGGCCCGGGAGGAGCTGCGCAAAGCAGGCGGAGGGGAGGCCGGGCAGATTGCGGGCGCCGCTCCTCGCCTCCTCCGCGCCTCCGCCGCCGCCGCCGCCGCCGCTTTGGCCAAAAGCGACTCAGCCGCCGCCGCAGTCCCGCCGGGCTCTGCCGCTGCCATGCCGCTGCCTCGCTCCGGCCCCGGGTAGCGCCTCTGCCCCGCGCGGCTGCCCGGCTGGCGCCCGCTCTGAACCCGCCATCGGCCTCCGCGCCGCCAGCGCCGCCGCCGCCGCAGGATGGTGCAGAAGTCGCGCAACGGGGGCGTGTATCCGGGCAGCTCGGGCGAGAAGAAGGTGGGCTTCGTGGGGCTGGACCCCGGCGCCCCCGAGTCCTCCCGCGACGGGGCCCTGCTGATCGCCGGCTCCGAGGGCGAGGGCGGCGGCGGCGGCGGCGGCGGCGGCAAACGCGGCTCGATCCTCAACAAGCCCCGCTCGGCCGTCAGCGGGAAGCCGCCCAAGAGGAACGCCTTCTACCGCAAGCTCCAGAATTTCCTCTACAACGTGCTGGAGAGGCCCCGCGGCTGGGCGTTCATCTACCACGCTTACGTGTGAGTAAGGGCAGGGACGGGCGGACGGGCGGGCGAGCGAGCGGGGAGGCTGCGGCGCGCCCGGCCCCAGCCCAGCCCAGCCCAGCCCAGCCCAGCCCCGGCCGGCTAGCCGCAGCCTCCCGCGCGGGGGTCGCTCTCCGGGCGCGCCGCTTTCGCCGCTGCGGG
>NW_015430542.1:0-1157 GCF_001527695.2 Protobothrops mucrosquamatus | reverse complement strand
TGTTTAGGAAGACTGGCTGACAATAAGTAACTCTTCGTTTCTTTTCCAATGAATGAGACAATGCTTACAGTCTCATGAGTCACTCTAAAAATAATTTGGAGTAAAATATATGTGCACGTCAAACAGATGGCAAGATTTCAGATAGAGATGGGAATTCCCTTTGCTGGCTGGGGAATTCTGGGACTTGAAGTCCACACAACTTAAAGAAACACTGTTGATGTAGGAGAAAGCAGGCAGAGCTGGGGAGGTGGAGTTAAGCATGTCATAAGCTTAGAGGCGTTATGTTGTCCAACCGCTCTTGAATTCCATTGGTTCGTATCTGGCACCAATTTAGTACTGAACTTTAGTTGACTAGATTCTTGTATAGGCATGAGCAATACATCTTCTAAATTGCAACTTAATATATGGTCCTGATCCTTCATGCCTAATAATCTTAGAGTCAATTCCTGCTGTATCCATTTAATATTTTCACTATTAAGGACAATAAAGCCATGTGAAAGTTATTGCCAGTCAGAGTCATGGATACTTGTCTTGATATACAAATTGACTTTGCATAAAGCAGCCATGGTTCCATTGTCCCATTCTTCCTTCCTTCCTTCCTTCCTTCCTTCCTTCCTTCCTTCCTTCCTTCCTTCTTTCCTTCCTTCCTTCCTTCCTTCCTTCCTTCCATCCTTCCTTTCTTCATCTCTCCCTATCTCCCTCTCTCCCTCCCTCCCTCCCTCCCTCCCTCCCTTCCTTCCTTCCTTCCTTCCCTTCTTCCCTCTTCCTCTCCTCCTTCTCCTACTCCTCCTCCTCCTCTTCCTCGTCCTAATGTTGGAATTGTTATGGCACTGAAAGCTGACCTTCAAACTTGAATAAAGCTCAGATATGATTTGTAAATCCCTGGAAAAACTCAGTACAATTCTTGGTTTCCTCAACCAATCTCAAACTGATAGAAAAGTGGCTAATGATGCAGCTGACTAGAAGCCAGTCCACAGCTGCATCATTAGCCACTTTAAACCCCTCCAATCCATACATGAAGCAAACTGACACCCACCATAAAGATGTGGCACGACCACGAACACGAAGCCAAACAACAGCAACGAAGCTCACCATCTCAAATCCCCCTGCAACTCAGACTAACCTGAGCACAACAAAGCCCCCACCCAAACAGAACA
>NW_015430541.1:0-1157 GCF_001527695.2 Protobothrops mucrosquamatus | reverse complement strand
CCATTTGGGGTCGATCGACCATTTCACGGGGGTCGCCAAGCAAGGCTGTCCGCCATTTTTTTCCCCTTTTCCGGCGGGTGCCTTACCTCCCTTGAGCTGGGCCAGCTGGTGGTCGGCCTGCTCCGTCTCTGCCGCTTGCCAGCTACGCCTCGGCCGGCGCAGGGGGCGGAACCACGCATGCGTGGTGCTCCCGGGCAGGAAAGTCCTCGACTTACGACCGGTTTAGTCCTCGACTTACGACCGGTTTAGTCCTCGACTTACGACCGGTTTAGTCCTCGACTTACGACCGGTTGGGGGTCACGGCATTAAAAAGGTTGAGAACCACTGGTGTACAAAGTGCACCCATAACTTCTTATGCTGCAGCTTCCACAAGATTTTCAAGGGCGACCCCATGTGCAGCACATGGCAGTAGTCTAGACAGAAGGACCTGAGTAATCATTATGAATGCTGCCATGCAAGGGGCTTTGACTGAAATCTCTTTTCTGCTGCAACCCCATCTAGAAACAGCTATGATGGAAGGAAGAAAAACAGTGCAACACACCATGTCTCCCATTCCTAAACCTTGAAGCTGAAGCAATATAACAGAGTCAATGCTATCGAAAGCCACTAAGAGACCAAGAACAGCTACAATATATGCATTTCCTCTGTCCCAGTATCATGTTGTTTGTCTGAAACTTGACTGGAAAGATACAATAACCCATTGCATCCTGGATCCTCCCTACATGTAGTCCTCACCAACAGCCATCTGTTTAGCAACCTATTCTATTCTATTCTATTCTATTCTATTCTATTCTATTCTATTCTATTCTATTCTATTCTATTCTATTCTATTATTTATTTTATTCTATTTATTCTATTCTATTCCACTCCAATTCCATTCCATTCCACTCCACTCTATTTTCTATTCTATTCTATTCTAGTCTACTCTATTCTATTCAATTCTTTTCATATTCTAATATATTGTGTTCTGTTCCATTCCACTACACTCTATTTTTTATTCTATTCTATTCTACTCTATTCTATTCTTTCCATATTCTAATCTATTCCATTCTGCTCTATTCTGTTCTGTTCTGTTCCATTCCACTCTATTCTATTCTTTCCATATTCTAATCTATTCTGTTTTCCATATTCTATTCTATTCTTTCCATATTCTTTCC
>NW_015430540.1:0-1157 GCF_001527695.2 Protobothrops mucrosquamatus | reverse complement strand
TAGAAAACTGATGGTCTGATGATGGACATGTATTTATTCTCAGCATGTATTAAAACTCAGTTCCTGTGACTGAAGTTGGTTCCAAGGTTCTACTATTCTTTCTCTGAAGTTAATACTTTCTAACAACAGATTTAAACTTCTCTTTTGTCAGTTTGAGATTATGCCCCCATGTTTTCGTGTTTCACTTAATATTGAAAATAGTGCCTTCTAGAACTTCATTCACACTGTTAATATATTTAAATTTTCAGTCATGTTCCCCCTTTCCTCCTGTCCTCTTGGCTCAACAAATTTAGTTCATCCAATCTTCCTGATATGTTTTGTCCCTCAAACCTTGCATCATTTTTGTTGCCTATTAATGGACACCCTCAATCTTATCAATATGTTTTTTTTAAAATGAGGTATTGAGAAATGGAGATAGTATTCCAAATGGGGAGTGACAGAATGCTAGAATTAACTCAATGTTAAGTAGCCACAACTCGGTCCGTGTTTCCTAGGTGATTCAGTCTAGGACTAATTTTTGAAAGTGACCAAATAGCAGGTGTCCAAAATAAACAATAAACAATATATCTTTATTAATATATATGTATAAATTAAAATAGTTGTCCAATTCTGAAACAGAAATACATTGACCCAGTTTATAACTCTCACTGAAGGTTCATCACTCATAATTACCAACACACTTTGGCTCTGGCATTTGCTATAAAGGAGATCAATGAAAATGGTCTTTTACCTAACATTAGCCTTGGTTTCCATATCACTACTGACTATCGTGTGGAAAGTACAACTTATCATTTAGCAATGGAATTTCTATCTACCAAAGATAAATTTATACCCAACTACAAATGTAATGATGAGACCAACACAGTAGCTGTCATTGGAGGACCCCGTATTAACACCTGTGTCAACATGGCAATCACTCTATGCAACGTCAAATTTCCCCAGGTAAAACACAAAAATGGATCAATATGAGATGTTCACCAGCTATTTATTACAATCAAAAGTATTGTCATTCAAATGAAATATTTGAGCAAGACCATGAGAAATTCATAAGGCCATCCCTTTTTGTCTGATGAGCAAAAGTGCATACGTTATGTAAAACTAATTTTTGAGCACTCCATTTTTCTATCCAACTTAAATCCAGAGATTGGGTTAAATGA
>NW_015430539.1:0-1157 GCF_001527695.2 Protobothrops mucrosquamatus | reverse complement strand
AAACATACCCTCAATAAAAGGAATTCTGGTTTTACAAAGTCCAACAAATACATTGTGTCTGGAGCACAAAGCCAATCAGCAATCGATCTAACAAAATACAACATAAAAGCAGAATTGTAAATTAAAATGGCTTGCCTAATGAAGCATGGGAAACTACTTCAATGCATCTTAAATGGCTGAGTTTGCTATTGCTATACAGCAGACATGTCCAAAGTCCAGCCCGCGGGCCATTTGCGGCCCGCGGCCCGGTTTAATCCGGCCCTCGAACAGCCCTCCCTGCTCTATATAAATGCGGCCCTCCCACGGCCCTCCGGCAAGTCCCATGAGAGAGAGACAGAGACAGAGACACTTGCACTTGCACTTCTGTCTCTCTCTCTCTCATGGGACTTGCCCCCTCGCAGGGCTCCTCATTGGCCCTGCGCCCTGTTACCCCGCTGCCAGCCTCGCTGCGCCCTGTTACCCAGCCGCAAGCCACCATCCGCCCTGTGGTTATAAGTGTCCCGGCAGTTGGGACCCGCCCCTCCTGGAAGTCAATCAATCCTTGGCGGTTCTCTGGCCGGCCGCGGCTTTCCCCGGCCGGCTCCAGCAGTTCCGGCTGATTGCCGGCACGTGGCTGTTTCTCCCTGGCAGCCTCGGGCCCCCCAGCCCTGTCGGTGAGCGCCTGGCAGGGCGCAGCGTCGCCAGGCCTCCCCCCCTTGTGCGAGGCTTCTGGCGTTCCCCCTCGCGCCTGGCTACGGCGGCTCGGGGTTTCCCGTCCCGGGCACGCCAGGCAGCGCTGCAGGGAACGGAAGGGAGGGGGGGAGGGCCCTGGAGCTCCGCAGGCCGGGGCGACGCCGGGAACGAGCTGGGCGGCTGCGGCGACGGCGGCGGGAACAAGCTGCTCGGCTACGGCAACGGGCTGGGTGGCTGCGGCGGCGGCAGCAGTCGGCTGGCGGTCCCCCAACCCTCACCCGTGAGTGGCAAGCCCTGTGGGGCTTGACAAAGAGAAGAGAAAGAGAGGAGAGAGGGAAAGAGAAAAAGTGGAAAGAGAAAGAGGAAAGAGAAAGAGGGGAAAGAGAGAGAGAAAGTTAGAGGAAAGAGAAAGAGGAGAGGGAAGAAAGGAAAGAGAGGAAAGAAAGAGAAAGAAAGAGAGGAAAGAGAAAGAAGAGAGGAAAGAG
>NW_015430538.1:0-1157 GCF_001527695.2 Protobothrops mucrosquamatus | reverse complement strand
AGCAGGGGTCTTCAAATTTGGCTTGGGCATGCTGGCTGAGGAATTCTGGGAGTTGAAGTCCACATGTCATCAAAGGGCCAAGTTTGAAGACCCCTGATCCAAAGGAACTGGCTGGAGAATGCTGGGAGTTGAAGTCCCAGAGGTCTTAAAGTTGCCAAAGTTGGACACTTCTGGTTTAGACTCTCGTTCCTTACTTTATTTTCTCTTCTGGGAACTTAATGGTTCCCTCAACGTCTCTTTCCTGGGGCTTCATGGATCCCCTGGACCGTCCTTCCATACAAATGAAGAACACCCCGGTTTATCCACATGAAACCGGGCGAGGGACAGGATTGTAGGGAAAGTACCAGGACGGGCCAAAGGGGTTATCAAAATAACCCAGAATAACGTGTCGAGGGAGACCCTGGGAAGAAACCTAAACCAAACATCTCACATCACCTCTGAAAAAAAGAAAGGGGGGAGAGGGGGTGTTGATCCAGGCCTTCTCAAAAGTCAAATCGAAGGGCACAACAGGAAATCATTTACTAGGGACAAGTGCTAGAAACGAGGGGAAACAGAGGCCAGTTGATATATCTGATCTAAGGACGGCCTTTGTTGACTTAGGATGTAAGGATCACTTGAAAGGCTGTTGTGTTCCTGAGAGGTTGTGGGGGGGGGGAGGCCCTCCTCTTCCGAAAAAAAGGTGGCCTCAAACAGTTTTCTGCCTGGTGCTTACAGCTCCTTGGAAATCGTGTTCATCTTTCCTGTTTAATCATTAATCCCGCTTTATTTCTTCAAGAGATTTATCCTCAAACAGAGTACAGGGAGGTGGGCTCTGACTTGGCTGCTCTCCCCAGACAATGTTTGTTTGAGATTTACAGATTGACTTGGTGCACTACATGTGCCCAGGCTTGGGTTAAATGTTAAGAGGACCATGAAAGATAAAGTCCTTCCTTTCCTTTCCTTCCTTCCTTCCTTCCTTCCTTCCTTCCTTCCTTCCTTCCTTCCTTCCTTCCTTCCTTCCTTCCTTCCTTCCTTCCTTCCCTCCCTCCCTCCATCTTCTTTCTTTTTTCTTTTCTTTTCTTTCCCTTCTCTTTCCCCTTCTTTCTTTCCTTCACTCCATCCCTCTACCTTTTTTCTTCTCTTCCCTTCCTCAATCTTCCCTCCCTCCCTCCCTCCCT
>NW_015430537.1:0-1157 GCF_001527695.2 Protobothrops mucrosquamatus | reverse complement strand
CACGTGCCCCTGAGTTCCGCCGGCTCGCTTCCCAGAGACCTCCTTTCCGCACCTCCCACCTTTGGAGGACGGCTCTCTCTACCCGATCCCAACCATCCTCCCTCCCCAGGTTTGCGTCTCAGTTAGGGGCCCGATCCCAACTTCCATCTAAGGAACTCTAGAGTCAGTCACATTGCATTTCCACAATAAATCTGATTACAGTAAGCTAAAAGATCGTGGTCACCCAATTCACGGTAATTTACAGAGATAAGCCTAAAGATAAACTGTATACGGTAGTTGTAGGTCCAGATGAATGATAAATTATAGCATCTTTCCCTAACCTGATGACTACCAGATGCAACTTGGCTCGGCCGCTGCCAGGTCGATAAATAAAAAGCGTGATCGTTAATGGGCAGGCCCCTCCGCGCGCTAACAAGGGGGCCGAAGCCTGCGGCTGATCCATCTACCGGTAGCTTAGGAGCCGCGGAAAAACAAAGCTGCGGCGTGATGGATGGCGCATTGCTTTTTATGACTTTTCTATTGCTCTTTTTATAGCAGGATAAACAAACTCTCCTTCCGAGAGTTGAAAGCACGGGGGTGAGGGGTGGGGAAAAGAAAAAGGAGGCTAAAAGAGAAAGGGAAGTTGTCCGGCTAATACTTCTGGGGCTTGGCCTCTTGCGGGGCTGCGTGCTGCACGCACCCTCTGGATTTATTCAAGGTGCATCCGGGGAGGGAGGTGTTGAAATTGGGCAATGCTTTCTTGCTTCAACTGCCTGAGAGTTGGACTAGGTCAGGGATAGGCAACCTTGGCTGGCTTAGGAATTCTGGGAGTTGAAGTCCATACCGTAAGTCATAAAAGAGCCAAGGTTGCCTACCCCTGGATTAGGTCATTGACTGAGGACTTCTGAAAGAATACCGTAGTTCAAATTTTTCTCATCTTTCTTAACAAAGCAACAGATCCTGGTAAATTACAAGTACTGGTAGTCCTCAACTTATGATCTCAACTGAGCCCACAATTTCTGTTGATAAGTGAAACATTTGTAAAGCCAGTTTTGTCCTATTTCACAACCTTTCTAGCCACTGATATTAAAGTGAATCACTGCAGTTAAATTACCGTAGTAACATGGTTGTTACCGTAAGTGAATCTGGCTTACCCATTGACTTTGCTTGTCAGAAAG
>NW_015430536.1:0-1157 GCF_001527695.2 Protobothrops mucrosquamatus | reverse complement strand
CAAATACGAGAAGAATATATTGTCCAAGTTAGAGTATAGTCCATAAATTAGAAGACAGACTTCCAGGGTCGGTTCGTCTGCTTATACGGCAAACTCACAGTTATCTTTAAGTTGCAGCGGTGACGGCAGCTTCTAGCTTCGCTTGTTAGCGAAGACGTCCTGGATCGCGGAGAATCCCGGGGCTCCGGAGGAGTTCTCAGCAATAGTCTAGGTGTGGTCTTACTAAGCTTTCAAGAAGAGACTTGACTGCTATCTGTCAGAAATGGTGTAGGGTCTCCTGCTTGGGTGAGGGTTTGGACTAGATGACCTACAAGGTCCCTTCCAACTCTGTTATTCTGATTCTGATTCTAAATGAGAAAAAATATCTGAAAACATATCTATATTATATACCTCAATATGAATCCTGTAGCTGCTACTGTATAGAGTGTAAATTTAATGGGAAATCTGAGTTTTCTATTATGTGATAGTCTAGGACAGGGGTGTCAAACGGGCCGGATGCGTCATGTTGAAACCACGCCCACCCCATTGCTGGCAATGGAAAAAAAAGTCACGATACGTCGCGACACATCACATGATGTTGCGAGTTTGACACCCGTGGTCTAGGGCCATTCTAATGAAGCAATTGCTCAGAATTGCATCCTTGAATCTTTTAATTTTGTTACACCAACTACAAATATTAAAAAGAGCAATACCATTAAATAGCGCAAGGAATTCTATTGATATTCACTGTTAATAAAATATCATTCTTTTTAAATTCATGGATTGTTGAAAAGAAATTATGTGAAGGGGTGAATCTCTTTGGGTCTATCCATCAGCGAGATCATTTTTTGAAACTTAAAAAGAACAGGCCACACTTGGTATAGTCAGAGGAGCTGGCAAAAAAAAGATTCAGTAAAAATGAGCCTAAAGATTCCATTTTTTTTCCTGGTCCATCCCTAGAGAATAGGCAATTGCAACTGCTCTATTCTAGGGCCTTTTATCTTCCCTTGAGATCATCTGACCCAGTGCAAAATATTTGCAAACTTTCCTTTATTTCTCAGTAACACACAAACATACCCAGACTGAATAAGAGGGGAGAGAAGAAATACACACAGAAATGCAACACATTACATTGAATGGAGAAAAAAACCCAGATGCTTTCTATAGCCACTGCTGAT
>NW_015430535.1:10801-11804 GCF_001527695.2 Protobothrops mucrosquamatus | reverse complement strand
CTTCTCTGTGGGTGCCCCTACCCTCTGGAACGAACTACCCCCCGAGATCCGGACGATTCCGGATCTCCTATCTTTTCGCCGCGCCCTCAAGACATGGCTTTTTCAGCAAGCGGGTCTGGCCTAGGGAGAATTTTAAATAGGGACAATTTTAATTAGAATTTTAATGGTAACACAGCGGTAAATATTTGTTTTTAATTGGCTTTTATTGGGGATAGTGTTTGTATCGTTTTAATATGCTGTAAGCCGCCCTGAGTCCTGTTGGGAGAAGGGCGGCATATAAGTTTAAAAAAATAAATAAATAAATAAATAAATATGGAAGTCTGCTCTTTGGTCAAAGAACAAAACATGCATTTCCTTTGAGGGAGGATGCTTTCCTCACATCCACGTGATGGGCAACAAGTAAGCATGCAATGCATTTACCAAGGCAAATACAGGGAGTCCTCATTTAATGACTGCCCATTTTAGTGACTACTTGAAATTACAAGAGCAATGAAAAAGTAACTTTTATTATCAGTCCTCACCCTAGTTTAATGAAGAGAAGGACTAGGATTGACATGATGGCAATGTTTCAATATCTCAGAGGTTGCCACAAAGAAGGAGTCAAGCTAGTCTCCAAAGCACCTGAAGGCAGGACAAGAAGCAATGGATGGAAACTAATCAAGGAGGGAAGCAACCTAGAACTAAGGATAAATTTCCTGACAGTTAGAACAATTAGTCAGTGAAACAACCTGCCTCCAGAAGTTGTGGGTGCTCCAATACTGGAGGTTTTTAAGAAAAGACTAGACAGCCAGTTGTCTGAAATGGTATAGGGTTTCCTGCCTGGACTAGAAGATCTCCAAGGTCCCTTCCAACTCTATTATTATTACTATTATTATCAACTGTTGCAGCATTATTCATGGTCTGGTGATCCAAGATTTGGATGCTTCACAACCAGAAGGTATTTATGATCACAGTAGCATCCCACAGTTACATGATTGCCAAGTACGTGCTTCGCAGTTGGCTT
>NW_015430535.1:0-1157 GCF_001527695.2 Protobothrops mucrosquamatus | reverse complement strand
CCCTCCGTGTATAAAATAAGTTAAGATTGGAAAACATACAGGTAGTCCTTGGCTCACAACCGTTTGTTTAGTAGTCACTTGACGTTACAATAGTACTGAAAAAAGTGACTTATAGCCAGTTTTCACACTTACGACTGAACAGTTGAACGTCAAACAATCACTAAACGAGAGATGGTAAGTCAAGAACTATCTGTAAAAAAGAAACACCTCAAAGTCTGCCAGATATGAATGAAAGACAAAAGCCCTTCTCTTATCAACTCAACCCCTTTGTCATCACCTGAGGAACTGTCACAAAAACTAGGGAGAAAATGAATCCTACAATTCCTAATCAACAAATTATTCTTCAACCCGTGCGTATTATAACTAAGAATAAGGAATTTGCTTGAATTCAGAGCTAGATCCAAAGAACTTCTGGCATGGTTGACATTACCTTGAAGAGGTGAACACCGACCAACAGTAGCAGGTGTTGGAAAGCAGAGGTCTTCATGTTGTGGCTTTTTCCGTCTCTTTTTTTCAGAGCCTCCACAGTCTGCAACATCCTGGGACAAGGAGACATCATGTTTAAGACCCAACAGTTATACATTTGATTTCAATTCCGCACCCTAGGTTGTCACAGAATCTCAGAACTTTTACAATAAGCTAATACAAATACAAATACAATACAAATTCCTTTATTGTCAAAGTACAACATGTGTACAGTGAGATTGGCTGAGCGTGAGCCTCCCTTCATGCACCCCCCCATCACAACTCACAATGACAACAAACACACAATCTTATTACACCATGTGAACTTATTGCACAACGCGCCGGCCCCACAAGTCTATCATACATGGAGTTACTTTCCATTCAGGAGTCTGACAGCCCATCGCTAGAAACTGTTCTTCAGCCTGTTGGTGCGGCTGGCTATGCTTCTATATCTCCTACTCGATGGTAGGAGAGTAAAGAAGTGCTGACCAGGGTGTGAGTCGTCCCTGAGTATTTTCCTCACTCTTCTAAGGCAGCGGGCCCTAGCGATGGCGTCTAGTGGTATCAGAGGATGTTTTGTGCTGTGTTCACCACCCTCTGTAGTGTCTTTCTATCCGTGGCTGTAAAGCCAGCATACCACACCATAATGCAATGTGAGAGGATGCTTTCTATAGTGAACCGGTAAAAGAAGG
>NW_015430534.1:0-1157 GCF_001527695.2 Protobothrops mucrosquamatus | reverse complement strand
CATCTTCTCCAAACCAAAATATATCTTTCTTGTGAATAATCCTTCACATAGGCAGAAATCTTAGCCATTTCTGCTAAATTTGAAACTTTGAATACCCAATCTTCTATAGTGGGCAAACGTTCCGTTTTCCAACATTGAGCTACTAGTAATCTTGCAGCAGTTATCAAATTCAACATCAAATCCATTTCTTTTTTATCCAAATCTTCCATAATACCCAACAAAAATATCTGCTGCTTAAACTTTATCTTTTTCTTAAAAATATTTTGAATATTCCACCATATCTTTATCCAGAATGCCTTTACCCCCCTGCATGTCCACCACATATGAAAATAAGTTGCATCTAAGTTTCCACATCTCCAACACTTAGGTTGTAGATTAGGATACATGCAGGACAATTTTTGAGGATCCAAATGCCACCTATAAAACATTTTATAAAAATTTTCTCTTAAATTTTGAGCTTGAGTAAATTTTACGTTCCTAATCCAAATTATCTCCCATGTTTCCAGTAGGATCGGTTCTTGTATATTTTGAGCCCATTTTATCATACAATCCTTCACCAATTCTGTTTCTGAGTCCAATTCAACCAATGCACTATAAATTCTTTTTATATGAGCTTGAGATTGATCTCTAATCTGTTTCATCAAATTTACATCCTGTAATGTAATACCAACTTTTTGATCCAAACGCCACCTCATTGACAATTGGTTATAATAAAACCAAGAATATTCAATATTTTCTTGTTTCAAATCTACTAAAGATTTAAGTTGCCAATCTCGTCCTACTGGAAAGAGTAGTTCCTTATAAGAAATTTTATCCAAATTAACTCCCCTAGATATCCCCTCTATTATCTGTCCTGGACTTGCCCAAATAGGAATCTTATAATTTAATCTATAATAATATTTCTTCCAAACTCGAAGTAAGGCACTTCTTAAAATATGAGCCTTAAAATTTCTGTCTATTTTTTTTATCATAAATTAAATATGCCTGCCAACCAAATAACAAGTCCCATCCTTCAAGAGAAAGTATATTTCTATTTGTCAAATTTAACCAATCACTAATCCATGTCAAAACCACCGCATCATAATATAATTTTAAGTTGGGGACTTTAAGTCCTCCTCGTTCCCTTATATCCTGCATAATCTTGAACCTAACTCTTG
>NW_015430533.1:0-1157 GCF_001527695.2 Protobothrops mucrosquamatus | reverse complement strand
CACTGTTCCTCTCAGGCCATGCGGGGGGGGGGGCTTATGGAGCTAAGACTGAATGCGTTTCAGCATAGATGGCCACCACAAAATTGTACATTGCTCCCAGCTGGCCTGGGCCAGGGCCAAGGCAGAAGGGGCCGTTCCCTCACTGTTTCCAGGATGGCTTCACGGGCCACATGAAACCACTTCGCGGGCCGCATCCGGCCCCCAGGCCTTGTGTTTGACATGTCTGGCCTAGATTGAAAATGGATCTAAAAGTTACATTACCCACTCAAGCACCAAGCAATCATATCAAAGAAGCCTGTCCTCATTTAGTGATACGGATAGTTCTCGCTTACTGACCACTTGTTCAGTGACTGTTTGAAGTTGCGATTGGTGCTGAACGAGTGGCACTTGCAACCAGTCCTTAAAGTTTAAGCCATCGCAGCACACGCACCCCAGTCTCGTGATTGCCATTCAGGGACTAGGCAACAAACTTACACTTATGAAGGTTGTAGCATCCTGTGGTCATGTGACTGTCATTTGCAACCTTTCCTGTTGGCTTCCATAAAGTTAATGGAGAAGCTAAGCAGAGAAAGTTGCAAATCACTCTTTGTCGACCTCACAGCCTCCCTGTGCCCACATCCCATCATGCCATGCAGTGTGCTGCAGCTGCCAAAAAAGCCAACACAGTGCTGGGCTGCATTAACAGAGGGATAGAATCAAGATCAAGTGAAGTATTAATACCACTTTACAATGCCTTGGTAAGGCCACACTTGGAATACTGCATCCAGTTTTGGTCACCACGATGTAAAAAAGATGTTGAGACTCTAGAAAGAGTACAGAGAAGAGCAACAAAGATGATTGGGGGACTGGAGGCTAAAACATATAAGGAAAGGCTGCTGGAATTGGGTATGTCTAGTTTAATGAAGAGAAGGACGAGGGGGGACATGATAGCAGTGTTCCAATATCTCAGGGGCTGCCACAAAGAAGAGGGAGTCAAGCTATTCTCCAAAGTGCCTGAAGGCAGGACAAGAAGCAACGGATGGAAACTAATCAAGGAGAGAAGCAACTTAGAACTAAGGAGAAACTTCCTGACAGTGAGAACAATTAACCAGTGGAACAACCTGCCTCCAGGAGCGGTGAATGCCCCAACACTGGAAGTTTTTAAAAAGAGACTAGAC
>NW_015430532.1:0-1157 GCF_001527695.2 Protobothrops mucrosquamatus | reverse complement strand
CAGCGGTGTTACATGGGAGCGACGAGTCCCTCCCAACACCGCCCGCGCGGCCGCATTCTGGACCAGTTGGAGCCTCCGGGTGCTCCTCAAGGGGAGCCCCATGTAGAGAGCATTACAGTAGTCCAGGCGGGAGGTAACGAGGGCATGAGTGACTGTGCGCAGGGCGTCCCGGTCCAGAAAAGGCCGCAACTGGTGGATCTTGCTTACAGGCAAATGATATTTCTTGAAGATCTTCCAATGCACCATTGTTGCTACTTTGTCATGCCGCTGCTTGTAGTCGGTCTGTGCGATCTTCTTGCAGCAGCTTACCAGGTGGTCCACTGTTTCTTCAGCTTCTTTGCACAATATTATTATTATTATTATTATTATTATTATTATTATTATTATTATTATTATTATTATTATTATTATTATTATTATTATGGGTCGGACACGACTTCGCAACTAACAACAACAAATTAACCCATCTACTCACACATTACATGCAAATGTTCAAAAATACGAATGTCTTCTGCATTTTTGCTCGTATCATAATATAATGTACATTAGAAATATTTCTTCTATTTCCAAGGCAGAAAAACCAATAAGATGATCGTGTGCAAAGTTCATTTGGAATTTATACTACAGTAAAGGTTACTAAAAAAAAAAGCAATGTAGATTAGCCCAATACAAATAATTAGTACAAGTAGTCCTTATCTTGCAACAGTTCATTTAGTGACAGTTCAAAGTTACAGCTGTACTGAGAAAATGACTTATGACCATTTTTCACAGGACTGTTGCAGTCACATGATCAAAGTTCAATTGCTTGGCAACCGACTCATATTTATGACGATTGCAGTGTCTCGGGATCATGTGATCCCCTTTTGGAACCTTCTGACAAGCGATGTCAATGGGGACGCCAGATTCACTTAACAGCTGTGTTACTAAGTTAACAACTGCAGTGAGTCACTTAACAACTGCGGCAAGAAAGGCCGTAAAATGGGGCAAAACTCACTTAGCATCTGTCTTGCTTAGCCACAGAAATCTTGGTCTCAATTGTGGTTGTAAGTCAAGGACTACCTCCATAGGAACGGCTGCTGGAATTGGGTATGTCTAGTTTAAGGAAGAGAAGGATGAGGGGGACATGATAGCAGTCTTCCAATATTTCAGGGGCTGCC
>NW_015430531.1:0-1157 GCF_001527695.2 Protobothrops mucrosquamatus | reverse complement strand
CGCTTTCAATTATCTTGGCATCTTGCTATTTTGTACTTAAAGGAAAGCAACTTCACTGTATATTGTAAGGAATCAGTGTTTGCAGATAATGACCTTCCAGTCAAAGAAGGTTATGGACTAAGACTTTTGACTGGATTATGTGGAAATTATTCTTGTTCTTTCCAACTTCAACATTTAGTATCCCTGCTACACATAGAAGTGAATAAGAGGTCAGTTGTGGTGGTTGAAATTCAAGATGACTGCATGGTTTATTTACAAGAAGCTAGTCAAGGGGGATCAAGTTTCTAATCCAATATCCAAGGTTATCTGCCTAAGAATATCTACCCCTTTACCCTTATGCATTTGTTACTATCCTTTTCACTACTTCCTGAAATCTTTCAAACCACATTTATTTATTTATTAAATTTATTTGCCGCCTACCTTGTTATCACACCAGACAACTTAGAGATCAGATAATAGGTTTGGGTCTCTTATACCCTCATCTTTCCCTAACACTAAACACACAATTCATATAATGAGATTGCAGTTCCTTCCAGCAGCATGATTCACTGAAGGTAGTGAACATTATCATAAATTAAATACAGGCATTCCACAGCTTCTATATGGTTCACCAGCATTTGCATCTGCCTTTTGGAGTCAAATGGTTGCCACAGTTTCTTTCCTAATCTCTTCCTTTTTCTAGACCCTCATCCCAGTCCCTTTTTTTTCTGATATATGTTGTTCCTGTATCAGGATGCAAATATATAAATTGATGTCTAAGTCTAGGTAAATGCAGAAAACATGGAAGGTAAGTATACATTTTTGCAGACCATATCTGGTAGCTCTAAATATATATGTACTGTATATTAAAAAGTTGCAGAGAAAATACATACTATTAGAAAAATATTTAGAACAAGATAGATTTGTGGGTTTTGTTTCAGTTCTTTTAAAAGTGTCATGGAATCATGAAGAACATTGACATAATCAAGTAAAGATGAATTCATAAAACACTAAATTGGATCATATATATATATATATATATATATATTTGTTTTCTGAGGTTTTCGCGGGTGTTTGTATGTAGGTCTTTAGTTATTCGGGTTTTCTCCCACGTAGAATTAAAAGTACCTTGGCGACGTTTCGACGAAGTCACATTCGTCATCTTCAGGCTGGTGTCT
>NW_015430530.1:0-1157 GCF_001527695.2 Protobothrops mucrosquamatus | reverse complement strand
TGTTAGAATTATGTTATACAATAAAACTGGTATTCTTTACTTTATTTAGTTGTGAAAACTAAACTTGTCTGTATGGGCTGTACAGGTGATCAAGACATAAGATAAATTTATTAAATAAATGCTTTTCAAAAGAGGAAATTCTCTTTGTAGATGAATTTTTGTAGATGTAGTTTTCTTGACAAGATTTTTTTTCTTTTTTGTTTACTTTCCAGTTTAGTCCAAGTCCTATAATTCCTTGGAGGTGTCCCATACGAATCTCTAAATGTCAGCTATCACATCTGAGCTCTTGAGGCCTTCTGAGGTTTTTTTTCCCTATCCTATTATACAGTGCTGTTGCTGGTGCCATTTTGTTAGCAATTTGCTGTATGTGGGTTTTCTAAATAGAAGCAAAGAAAAAGGAAAAGAAAACTTATTTTTTTTTCAAAACTCATCAACTTTATTGAAGGGAAGATTCATATTCTTATTATGTGGGACTTGGTTCTCTGTTAATTAATTACTTTCACTTAAACAGCAATTAGTGAAGTTAATTAGTGAGTAAAGTGCCATATAAACGTCAAATGCCACCTCTTAAAAACCACAATTTCTATTAAAAAGTAATGATCATGTCCTTGAATTGCTAACATCAATCTAATTATCTGAGAAAGCCAAAGAAAAAGGATCCAGACATAGGTGAGTTGTTTATGAATGAGAAGGGATATACACCGATGCCCAAGTGGCTTCAAATATATATTAAATATGTACACTCGAAAGACCAAATTATTTCGCATGACGCTACTTCAGAGTAGAACAGAGTCTGTCAGCAGTGCATTTCATTCTGGAAAATCTCTGTGGAAGTGCAAAATCAGCCACATAGCTTTCTTTGAAGGTCATTTTCCTGCTGCACATATTTTTATCACTTTTTACAGTTTCTTTTCTACTTTGAGCAGGGTTTATAACCACAATAATGTCATTCAGATAGTTATAGTGTAATTGACCATTGAGCTGAGCATCCTTGGCTTTTACTAGGGTTTGTTTAATACCTCAGGATGGTCAATTATCTCATAATCCTGACTTTGTTGGGAATTATTGTTTTAATTATTGCACTCTAAATACATCATTGTCCCAGTGCTATAAAGCTTCACAAGGGAATGATTACACTTTGCAGAGGTTTTGAGTTC
>NW_015430529.1:0-1157 GCF_001527695.2 Protobothrops mucrosquamatus | reverse complement strand
GCTGAAGTAGGAGACCCTTACAGGATCCCCCAGTTAAAAGGGACCTCAAAGGTCATCCAGTCCAACCCGCTGCTCAAGCAGGAGACCCTTACAGGATCCCCCAGTTAAAAGGGACCTCAAAGGTCATCCAGTCTAACCGCCTGCTCAAGCAGGAGACCCTAACAGAATCACAGACTGACAGAGCTGGAAGGGACCTCGGAGGTCTTCTAGTCCAGCCCCCTCCTTGAACAGGAAACCCTGACAGAATCATAGAATCACAAGAGTTGGAAGGGACCTCGGGGGGGTCATCCTGCTGGAGTAGGGGGCTGGACTAGAAGACCTCCGAGGTCCCTTCCAGCTCAGTGATTCTACCCTTCTCTAAGGGTCTCCTGCTTCGGCAAGGGGTTGGACTAGATGGCCTCCGAGGTGCCTTCCAACTCTGTGATTCTGTAAGGCTCTCCTGCCTCGAGCAGGGGGTTGGACTGGATGACCTCCGAGGTCCCTTCCAGCTCTTTTATTCCGTAAGGGTCTCCTGCTTGAGCAAGGGGTTGGACTAGATGACCTCCGAGGTCCCTTCCAGCTCTATCCTTCTGTGATTCTGTAAAAGTCTCCTGCTTGAGCAAGGGGTTGGACTAGATGACCTCCGAGGTTCCTTCCAGCTCTTTTATTCTGTAAGGGTCTCCTGCTTGAGCAAGGGGTTCAGCTAGAGGACCTCCAAGGTCCCTTCCAACTCTGTCCTTCTGTGATTCTGTAAGGGTCTCCTGCTTGAGCAAGGGGTTGGACTAGATGACCTCCGAGGTCCCTTCCAGCTCTTTGATTCTGTCAGGGTCTCCTGCTCGAGCAGAGGGTTGGACTAGATGACCTCCGAGGTCCCTTCCAGCTCTTTGATTCTGTAAGGGTCTCCTGCTCGAGCAGAGGGTTGGACTGGATGACCTCCGAGGTCCCTTCCAGCTCTTTGATTCTGTCAGGGTCTCCTGCTCGAGCAGAGGGTTGGACTAGATGACCTCCGAGGTCCCTTTCAGCTCTTTGATTCTGTAAGGGTCTCCTGCTCGAGCAGAGGGTTGGACTGGATGACCTCCGAGGTCCCTTCCAGCTCTTTGATTCTGTAAGGGTCTCCTGCTCGAGCAGAGGGTTGGACTGGATGACCTCCGAGGTCCCTTCCAGCTCTTTGATTCTGT
>NW_015430528.1:0-1157 GCF_001527695.2 Protobothrops mucrosquamatus | reverse complement strand
ATACCGCCCTATCTCCCTTACAGGACTCAGGGCGGTGAACAGGCGATACTAAAAACCACGATAAATATACACAAGTTTCTGTTCTAAAATCAAATTAAATAACAGGCCTGCTCTAAAAGTACCCCATACAAAAAACCCCACTAAAACATAATCAAACTACGCCAGGCCGGCCGCACGGAATAGATGGGCCTTCAGGGCTCGGCGAAAAAGGCGCAGGTCTGCAACTGTACGTAGGTCGGGGGGTAGGTCATTCCAGAGGGCAGGAGCTGCCCCAGAGAAGGCTCTCCCCCTGGGGGTCGCCAGCCGGCATTGACTGGCCGACGGCACCCTAAGGAGGCCCTCTCTGTGGGAGCGGACTGGCCGAAGGGAGGTGTTTGGTAGGAGGCGGTCTTGCAAATACCTAGGTCCATTGCCACGGAGCGCTTTAAAGGTTGTTACTAACACCTTGAAGCGCACCCGGAAGGCCACCGGCAGCCAGTGCAGCTCGCGCAGGAGAGGTGTTACATGGGAGCATCTAGAGGCCCCCAAGATCCCCCGCGCGGCCGCATTCTGAACTAGCTGGAGCCTCCAGGTGCACCTCAAGGGGAGCCCCATGTAGAGAGCGTTGCAATAGTCCAGGCGGGAAACAACGAGGGCTTGAGTGACCGTGCGTAGAGCGTCCCGATCCAGAAAGGGGCACAACTGGCATATCAGGCAAGCCTGATGAAAAGCCCCCCTGGCCACGGCCATCACATGATCGTCTAAAGATCGTCTAAAGGGTTTTGTCCTGCGTTCAAGTGCTTTGGAGAATAAATTGGGGCCTTCTTCCCTCTTTCCAACATTGGAGATTGTGCTTGTGCAAAATGCTTGGAGGAAAACCAATCCGGGTGATGTTGGGGACAGACTGGCCCAAACAGGCTTATTCTGGGTCCAGAATAAGGCTGAAAGCCCCCCCCCCCGGGATCCTGGGGAGGCTGTTGTGGACAAAGAGTGATCAAGGCTGCTGGACGACTTTCCCCTCATTGCTTAAGAATGTTCTGCAAAGGTCCTGGTTGACGAAAGGGACAATGGCCAATATCTAAAGGCCCAACTGGTGATTAGCCTGGAATGTGGAAGATGAGGCCTTGGAATGAGAGGGAGGTCGAGGGCAAAGTTGAAAAACTAACCTATGAACAGAA